>NC_138909.1:40606160-40727440 GCF_965231255.1 Vanellus vanellus
AAATCTGCAGAACCTGGCACCAATCTTTCAATTAAATTTTTAAGAAGAGCTCAGTAAACACTCATTTAATAAACCTGTTCCAGTATAACAACACATACAATTTTGTTCCTTGGCCCTACTCTTAGCAGTACCTGTATGGAATATAAATTTCTAGAAGAGGAAATAATTATGGTGCACCTGACGAGAGTCTTTCTCTTTTCACTTTTAGTCACGCAAAGCTGAAAGGGCCAGTAGGAAATAACAGTGACACCATCAGATTTTTTTCAGTTCTCTTCATAGAATCCATTGATTAAAACTAAACAAAACTGAATGAAAATCTACAGACTTCTCTTCAGACCATAGCACACAATTGAAATGGAATGGACTAACTAGATAGAGAGCCTTTTCTACTGGTAGGGTTGCCTGCTTTTTCTCCATGCACTGATGAACCTGTAGCCCATGATCAACCTGTTCAATGACAGCCAGTATCACCACAAAGTCTAGGGAGGAAGCTGCAGTTTTGGTACATGGATCAACAAAACTTTGACACGCACATAGCTGCTGTTATACCTTAAGCATCAGTGTGCGTTGTTACTACTCAGTGTGACCTTCGGACAGATATGACTATGTGTGGGAATTTATTGCTGACAGTACCTGTAGATACTACTGTAGATACTCTAAAAGCAAGCCTAATCTCCAGGTTTTTGAGAGAGAAACAACATCTGCAGATTGTTTCTCCTTTACAGGAGTCCTTCAACCTGGTATCAGTTAAAATAGACTACACAGAATGATCCCTCTTAGCACAGGGTTACTTATGTAGGCACACATAATAAACGAAAAGCTCATTCCTTCAGGGTCATCACCACTTTGAGAGCATTGTAAGAGTTTTTGAGGGTTTTTGAATCTCAAGATGGCACTGGATTTCTTTCCCTCTTTCTTATTAGTCTTCCTATTCTCAGTCAATTGCTGGTTGGTTAGTAACCAAGATTTGGACAGATCTAACTCTCGAGTAAAGTTTCATTTCCCTTTCTCAAATAACTCCTGATTGGTTTCAAACCTGCTATCGGGCAATGGGATGCTCAACTAGTAACACTCTCTTAACCTGTGCAAGATATAAGCTGGAAAATGAGGGTGTCCGAGCAAAAAGGAAATTGTCCAGAATTATGCTAGTGGCTTTTTCATTATTAACTCCTCAGTTATATGCAAGGGTTTTTCCTACACACTTCTCAGCTAAGATGAATGTGGTAGTGCAAAGATAATAGAATGTTCACCCTGAAAATATTAGGCAGATAATATTTCATACTGAAACACATTGTACAGTGGAAATGGCTTTCATGAATCAAAAGAGAGTCTGCAGATTATAGGTGCGTGCACACAATGACATCTGCGAAAGCATCAGTCATAGCAAAACCCATCGTCCCTCCATGCTGAACAAAGGGAAAAAAATGATACAGGTATGACATACCAGGGACATAAGCCTGAGGTAGGGGAATGTATTCTATCCAGGGCAGAGCCCTGCTGTGGTTTTCTCAGGCAAAAATTATGTTGACTCATATTTAGAGAATAGAAAGACATTTCAGCTGATTTTGGAAGTCACCGTGGTCTGCAGATTGTGCTGTTTTCAGATGATTGCTAGCAACTCAGAAAAATTAACTCAGAAAAAATAAGTAAAAAACTATTTACTTCTTTAGCTAATAGTTGTATAAAGAGAAGCCTACCAAAATACAAGTTTCTGATAATATCAATATAGAAATAGAGAGATTGGATTACTTACAGAATTTCTAGTCTGCTCCTTTAAAGTTGGTCTAAAGGCAAGGGTTGTCTCAAATAGTGTTGTTTGTCTATTTTATGGCTTTCCGCCATTTCACTAGAGACTGGAAAAAATTAAACAGGAATAATTTGCATTAATGCCGCCCTGCTTGTATGCACACAATTAGAATATTTAGATTATCTAAATTCATGTATCTAATTTTTACTTCTATTTTAGCTATTAAAAAGCACTTTAACTCGACAGTGTGAGAAGTTGGCAAGGCGTAGTTCTTTTCACCTCTTCCCAACACGTTACTTGCAAGACACAAAACCTTGCAATCTTTTATCTTTTTTTTTTTTTTTTAAATAAGTATTTCTAATCTTATATGAGGGACCTTCCCATCACAACACGCTGTCAATGTTTGAGGGTGGTTTATGGTTTGAGCATCCCTTTGGCACCCGACAGTAGGAACGTGTATGTTGTGACGTGGAGGAAGGAGCACATCTGCATGTGGAGAGGAATCCGAGTCATATTATTGCACTTCCAAGAAGTCAGCACGATACAGCTCAATTAGGATAGCGACATTGTTGAAGAGCCCTGCCTTGTTTAGTTGACAGGTTTAACCTTCTGCTCAGTTTATGTATGTTTTCGGTTTGTGTAGATCCTTTTGTTTTTTCTTGCCTAAGATTTCTAAACGTGAAGCAATTTCATACAGGACATTGGCACTCTGGGGAATTTTGACTTTGAAGCTTTAGTACGTGCAGGTGTTTAAGGTAAACTGGAGTTTAAACCGAACTCTCCTGTCTTTCCGTTTCTTCTAAAATGAAGAGTAACACGTGAAGATTCTGTAGGCGGAATAACTTTGTGCTGAGCAAGGTTTTAATGTTAGATGTTTCTGTGCTGAATAATTAGCAGTTCCCTGAATTTTCAAATGGCTGTGTGGGGTTTGCTTCCAGGTAACATTGTCCTTCATCCACTTACTCTGGATGTTTTGTAGACAGTTTTCCTTTTCGCTTGAGCAACAGCTGAAATACGTTCAACACTTAATAGAAGATGGTTTGTACATGTACCACATTAGGAATTCCATCTTGGATCACTGACAGTGGATCTCCTTATAAACTGAACTTTTTTGAAAGCTCTCACCTATTTTGTGTCAGTTTTCTACTAGCAAGGTAAGAAATACTATTGCAGTCGTTAGCATATGTCAAAACATCATATATTTTCAGGTGCTCTCATTATAATTTGCTGTCATGTAATGATTAGGCACATGCCCAGATGGTGATTGTAATTTCCTTACTCATATCAATGAGCTGTTATTCACATGAATAATCTCACCGACTCTAAATGGATTGCTTTTGCAGCTAACTGCTCCCTCATGGAAAGGCTGACGATATGGTCTATAGCTAAGCACAGTTAAAAGCCAGCTTCATAATGCAGAACCTTAAATTGTCATCGTCCCACGTGAGCAGGCAGGTAGGAGGCCCAGGTACGCTGAACGCCACACGGTAAAACCGGCGAAACGAATTCCTGTTGACCTGAAGTTATACAGGATCTGCCTCACGGCGGAATAACACCACTATTAATTTATTTACATTAAGGTGATGCAAGGCAAATTTATTTTCCTTTTCATTCTGATTAACACCGGTATCGTCCTTCCTTCAGATGCTAATTAATGCCTTTCTCGTTCTAAGCAGGACTGTAAAATGGATTTAGGATTCAAAGACCGTAACAACAGGACACCTACCAAGAACACCTCGGCTACTGCAAAGAATTTTTCCGCCTGGGAAGATTATAAGAGTAGTGTTGACGACATACAGTACTTTCTTATTGGGCTGTACACACTGATAAGTCTGGCCGGCTTTGTGGGAAACCTGCTTATACTAACGGCTCTACTAAAGCGCAAGCAGAAGACAATAATTAACATTCTTATCGGTAACTTGGCCTTCTCTGACATCTTAGTTGTGCTGTTTTGTTCACCTTTCACACTGACGTCCGTCCTGCTTGACCAATGGATGTTTGGCACGGTCATGTGCCACGTAATGCCCTTCCTCCAGTGCGCATCAGTTCTAGTTTCAACTTTGATGTTAATATCTATTGCCGCAGTCCGGTACCGTATGATCAAATATCCCCTTTCTAGCAATTTAACAGCAAAGCAAGGCTATTTCTTAATAGTGACCATTTGGGCCCTCGGCTTTGCCATTTGCTCCCCTCTGCCAGTTTTCCACAGAATTGTGGACCTCAGCAAAACTCTGAATTTAGAGGCACTGGAGAACAGGCTCTTGTGTATCGAGTCGTGGCCTTCCGATTCCTACAGAATCGCCTTTACGATAGCCTTGTTGTTCATGCAGTATATACTGCCGCTGGCGTGTTTAACCGCTAGTCACACCAGCGTCTGCAGGAGCATAGGTTCCAGACTGTCAAACAGGGAAAACAAGTTTGAAGAAAAGGAGATGATAAACCTAACACTTCATCCCTCGAAGAGCACCGGCAGGCAGGTGCAGCCCTCCGGCCGTTCCAGATGGAGCTGCACCTTTGGCAGAAAGCACCACAGAAGGTACAGTAAAAAGACTTCAAGTGTGATGCCCGCTATTTCGAGGCATCATCAGGGTGCTCATTCCAGAGACCTCCCAGAAAGCTCTGGCACAGAAAAAAGCCAGGTCTCTTCCTCCAGCAGATTCATCCCTGGGATACCTATCTGTTTTGAGATGAAGCCAGAAGAAAATACAGAGATCCAGGACATGATTACGGTATCCCGATCCATCATCAGAATTAAGACAAGATCTAGGCGAGTTTTTTGCAGACTGACAGTGCTAATCCTAGTTTTTGGGTTCAGTTGGATGCCTCTTCACCTTTTCCACATTGTGACGGATTTTAATGCCACTCTCATTTCTAACAGACATTTTAAATTAGTATATTGCATATGCCACTTACTAGGTATGATGTCCTGCTGCTTGAATCCCATCCTCTACGGGTTCCTTAACAACAGCATAAAAGCCGATTTAATGTCCCTTATTCCATGCTGCCAAATACCATGATTTTATGCGCCCCAAGATAAAATAAAACAAACAAGTTTGGCTTTCAAGTCTACTGATGTGTGTAGTTGTAAAAGCTAAATTAGTTTAGTTTAGTTAGTCTGACTTGCTTGTGATTAGTAGCATTTCGTGCAAATGGATAGTTCTATGGCTGCATGTATTTCTTGCATTGGGCAGAAATATATACGTATACTATAATCTTCTGCTGTCTGTTACACGTAGGAAGTCATGCCCGATGTACAAAACCAGAATGCCATTTTCATTACCTGAAATATTGGCAATCTGTACTTTGGAATTAAACAGAATATATAATGAGTACGAAATGTAAGACCACTTAGACATATCAGTATTAACTGTCATAAAACTATAATAAAATACATACTGTTTACTAAACAACTATTGTTGAGGCTATTTCAGTGCCAACTTTGCCTGTTTTCTGAGATAATTAAACATCTGTTTCTGGATGCGATTAGAAAAATATTTTTCCTTAGCTCTTTGACTCATACTTTGCCATATCTTTGCAAGATGCTTTGCTGTTGCTTCCCAGATTGCCTTATTCCCTGGAACCGGTTCGTGGGTAGTTGTTCTTCTCTAGATTGTTTCCATCTCACTGTGTTTACCCAGTACAACCTATCTCAGATTTCCTTAGCCAGTTTTTACTCTGCCTTGTCATTTTATGTAATTTTCAGCCGGGCCTGAACTTATCTGTGGTTATGCCTTTGTTCTTACAGTGATGACTCCCCTGAACCTACAACGTGCTTCTGATCAGAGTAAGCCTTCATTACCTAAGTAAGTGAGAGTGGAAGGAAAAAGAAAATGGAAAGGCAGCAGGGTTTTTTGTTTTCCTTTACCGAAAAGCAAAAGCTTGCTGCACTTCATTACAGGTGACCCACTTGCTTTGGAGAGCTGCATCAGCTTTCAAGTAAACATGCGCTTGGGTGCATGCACACACACACACGCGCGCGCACACACGCACACACACACGCGCTTTCTGCATCGCCCTCCCCTCGCCTTTTTCTCCTTTTTAACCAGACCAGTACTTTCTCTTCCAAATTCAAATCACGTGCATCTTTCCTAAGGAAGTCGTATTACATTTCATAGCACGAATGCAAAAGGTGTATATATATAAATATATATGTTCTTCCCCCCCCTCCCCCCCCCTCCGCATTACTCTTAACTTAATAACCCACCTCTGCCTTCAGGATTCAGTAAATATACAAAGCCTCTGCCCTGAGTTTTAAGCCGTAAAACCTCTCCCCAGGTCTAGCTGGTGATTATTTCCTTTTCTCCACAAAGATTTCTAATCCAATAGGCTTTTTTACATAGCATTTTCAGGCTCAGAAATAAAGTCATTATTTTTATAAATGGGTGGATGGGAAGGGTCATTGTGCATTTTTTGCCTTGAGCCAGTTAGTCTTTAAAAGAGAAAGCAGTTCTTTTATTTTGAGGAATAGTCAAATTATTTTTATCACAATGTTGCAGTTCTGGGACCTTTTCTCCCCAAGCCATCATCTGCTAAGGAGTTTATTACATACCAGTTGGTAATATCTTTGCTTCTATTATTAAGGTATTTCCCCAAAGTCTAGTTCCCAGTAACCCATTGTTCTTTGGTTTTGCTGGTGATACACTTTAATAGTTTCTTCCTGGACACTGACTGTTGCATTTTGCAGATTATTATCTCCTAAAAACCTAAAGTATGTAATTTTATAGAGTACAAATGGTACAGAATACAGAATATTGGAACAATAGATTTTAAAATAGCTTTTAAAAAGTTGTAAATAGTTTAGTCTAAAAATATTTATGGCTAATCTCGGTAGATAAACTTAGGATAAAATTAACTAAATCCACGTCCAGAAGACAATGATATAGCTCTACAGAAGTTAGAGCAGTTTATGCCAAATTTATGCCTATGTATTTTCATGTCATGGAAATATATCATTTAACCTTATTTATACCATGTGATGTACCCAAATAGTATAAAAGGATAAGAAAGCAGTCTCATTGTTTCATCTTGAAATATTCCTTCCAGCTTTTTTTTTTTTTTTAGTTTATCGTTAGCTTCCTTCCTGCTTGCTATTTATTTTCTATTCCTTTCTTTATATACTTTCAGAATTTCAACCATTTTTAACTCCTACACCTAGGATTGTTATTTAAATATAAAATAACTATTTATCCACTAAATAATCTTTTCAGATCAAATTGTACTCACTTTCACTGTCTATGACCCACAAAACCATGCTAGGGCTTGAATAAGGCCTTCCTCTAGTTTCTGAGGTGCACAAAGATTAGTCTGGTCAAAGATTTGTCAAAGATTAGACTGGTGATTTTATATGAGCCCTATCCATTATCCTGGATGGAGTCAATAGCCATGCTCCCTACTCTTTACGCTGATCAAAGCACAACAAAATGCAATGTGGCAATAGAGAATTAAATCAAGACAATACTGAACTTCTTTAGTCCTGTGCCATCTAAATCTGTCGTCTTCTCTTTTTTAAGCTGACCAATGGTGGGACAATGTGTATTGTCTTCTTATTTATAGAGCAATCATCATCATTATAATTTGACATCTCCAAAATGTCAGTCTTTCCTCTGAAATGTTAAATAAAATAACTTCTCCACCTTCCTTTAACAGCCATTATAACTTGGTCCCAGTATCGGCAAGGAGTACGTAAGAAGCAAACAGAAGCAAGTGAAATCAGGCAGAAGCCAATTCCCAAACAGTAACTTCTATGTATGGCAGAGGAAACGACTGAACCATCCATTTAACATTTTCTCAGTCTGGAACATTAAAAAAAAAATCAAAACACAAGGATCCCCCCCACCCCATGCGTAGGCCTCATCCAGTTTGAGCTGCAGTAGGTGCTCCTACAGTGACTAGCAGCGTGATTTTGTGATTTTGTCTCCATTATGTATGTCTTGGGAAGATGTATCTCACCACAATATCCAATGACGTTATGTCATTCTCATATATATACAGGTATATGTACAGGTACAGATATAGATGTGTACACTTCCTAGAAAAAAAAGCACATTAAAATGGCTTTTCAAATAGCGCATTTAATCAAGTCCTTAAGTCAGCTAAACTACTGTGGGTCAATTCCTTCTGTAACTAAAAATCTAAATAATGAGGCAGGTAGAAGTTTTGTTTTGATAGCTTCTACTAAATGCAATCAGGCGATGCCAGTTGCAGAGCCATCTATCCATTGGAGTTAGAAGGATGAAGGATTGTA
Organism: Vanellus vanellus; assembly: GCF_965231255.1. NCBI lineage: Eukaryota > Metazoa > Chordata > Aves > Charadriiformes > Charadriidae > Vanellus > Vanellus vanellus. The sequence goes on from NC_138909.1 coordinate 40,614,152, forward strand.
ATGGTACAGTGATCCCTCTCTAAAAAAAGAGATTGGAAAAAACTCTCTCAGAGTTTTTGTGTGTGATGAATGTTAAAACTCTTATGACTGAACTCATATGAGGAAAATAAATGTTTGGGTTTTTTTCAGTTCTACAAAATAATATCATTGACAAAGTTGACTTTTTGTAAATGTCAAAGATTAAATGTTGTTAATAGCTGGCCTTTGTCCCTCCTTTCAGCAGAGAAGAAACAGAGGCCCGTTAAGAATTGCTGGCGTGGCCGGGTCACCCCTGAGCCAGCCAGGCCAGCGGGGCCGAGGATGCCAGGAGCTCAGTATGGGCTAACACTGGAGTGTATTTATTTAGGTTGTGGGGAAGAGGTTGGAGCCTCTGTGGTTCTCCATAGTGCCATGGCAACAGCGGCTGAGACAGACGCCTATGGCTCCCGTAGGTCTAGAGCAGCTGCAATCACAGCAGGCAGTGCAGTGTCCCCGCACGTGGTGGGGCAGCCAGGAGCACCCAGCCCCAGGCAGATGCCTGGTGGCTGGTGGGGGACAGCCAGCCCTGGGCAGGGCTGTGGGCACGGGAGAGCAGGCAGCAGGGACACAGCAGGAGAGGTAAAACACATTGCCGCTGCGTTTGCTGGTGGTTGCAGCCTTTCCAGGCAGGCAGGCCTGTTCCTGGAGCCTGGTAGCTCTCGTGACAAAACGTTTCCTTCTCAGCAGTGTGAACACATGAGGAAAGGGAAAAAAAAAAACCACCATCCACTGATCTGAAGATGTGCGAGAACCAAGAAGAGGAGCACTGTCAGGAAGAAAAGTGTCCGTTCCCAATCACGCCGAGATAGGCGCCAGCTCTCCTTTTGAGAAGTATAGGACAGGTGGCATGGAAAACTTCCCTATCAAAAGATATTAGCGGATTAAAAAACCCTTCTGTTATCCATAAGGGTCTGTCAGCTTTCACTGCACTTTTGTAAAAACAATCAATGTTTTTCTCGCAGCAGTCCCAATATCTGTCTGTGCAGCATACAAGATAAACAGTATTAAATGTTGCAGTCTCCCGAAAGATGTCCTTCATAAATACTGCTGGGTCCAGGAATTTAGCCTTTGATTTTGCCAAATTATGCCTATACTATTTACAATAAGAAGTCCTAGCCAGAAAATAAATTGGTACAGTCTGGAAGTCCAGAATTTTTAAGCCTGAGAACTGTTTTAGGGTAGTGACAGGACTCTGGTCCTAGACAAGTCTCTTCCTTTTCCCTCCACCTGAGGGTCCTCATGGACGACCTTTATAAAAAGTATTAGGTAAATTTTGGAACGCTTTTTGACCATGACACATGGTTTATAATCTCTGAGGTCAGGTTTCTTGTTCTTCCATTTCATGTCTTTTTACATACCATTGAATCCAAAAAACCCTTTTTTTTCTACAGCGTGTTACCTGCTGCACGTAATGAAGACTCCTGAAGTTGCTTCGTTTTGATCCAACACTATATGTTTTTCTTCAAAGTATATTTAATTGGTTGAAATTTGGCTTTCCACCGAAGGTAGGTGGAGTTACTGTTACTGTTTGTATTCAGTTGAAGTGACTTTTGACAGGAAGAGAAATAAAAGACAGAAAGAAAAGCACGCTCACACTAACACTAGCTAGCCACGTTGTGCCAGTGACAAAGGAACCCATCAGAGCCAGACTCTTCTCAAGTATCTGCCAGGGACAACAAGTCTGGGACAGTACCATTGACCTTTGCTAATCCCACGTGTGGCCAGAAAGCCTATTGCAAATTTTTGAATCTTAATAAGTAAGAACTAATGAATGAGTATGGATACATGTGCCCTTACCCCTCTCAAAATGTTTCTTTAAAGCAAAAGCATTTTCCTTCCAACCATGTGATAATGACATTTTTGCCTGTGCTCACTCAAAATGCATCGTTCTGTGCCATTAAGTCAATGTGTGTCATCATACGATGGTAGGATGCTATCCACATGCCGGTGAGTCTTACCACAGCACCTCTTTTTCAATCTCTGCAAGCTCAGAGATAATAGTGCCATCTGCTCTACTCCAAAGGTTACCATGATCTCCTGGCCTCCTTATTAAACTTTGTCTCGTTACATATAGTTTAAAAAAAAAAAAAAAGAATAATGCAGCATGTCCTTGGTAAAAATAGTCATATTGATTCTGTCACACGCTTTGTGAAAAACCTGATTTTCCCAGAAAGAATCTCACTACAGGCAGGAAGATGTGGTCACAGTGTATTTCAAAAAGCTCAGCTGTGCATTAAGGGTACAGCTGGCACCACTGTTATAAATGCAGTATAACTATAAAAGTAAAATTTTTATTAATCTTGTTTGCTTTTGAAAAGAAAATATTACAAAATATTTGAAAGTTATGAAATTACTTCATTACATACTAATATTAGGAAATACTGTCACAGTCCAAATTCAGTTCTGTTGAATAAATATGAATGCTTCGTTTTGCCCTTGTCGTCACATTAAGATGATCCTTTTAATAATAAGGCTTAAAAATACTCCTCTGGGAAATTATCAGAATAGTGATTTGACATTCAAGACTAAAGTAGGTTGGCCCTGCTCTTACATCCAGTTAAACAAATGTTTGCATTGTCTTAGCAGGAGAAGGCTCATGTCTATATCACTTGAATGCCACATTAATTGGACATTTTTGAGCGGGAAACATTTATTACTGTCCCTGTGAACAGAATAACGTACAAAAGGATTTTAAAGGCCCTTCTGGTGCAAAATATCTCCAGAGGAGTAACTTGGTGATAAGCAAACAGTTGTTCATCTCTTCAGACTCAGTAGAAACCACAAAGACACAAAACCCATTTAATGACAGACCATTAATTATAATTTTAACTATCCAAATCTGCTTTTTTTTTTTTTTTTGAATGGAGAGAAAAACAGCTAAGCAAGAAGATAAATAAAACCATCCTTACTGCAAGTAATCTTAGTGCCTCTTTGTACCTTACATCCCCATTTACTTGTGTTGAACAGGATGATAATCTTACTCTGTTTTGACTCCTAGTAATTCCCTTGGCTTTATGAGGCACTCTGCCAAATTAGGGTTCATTTAGTATTCATAAGGATTTTGGCCTCTTGGCCTAAGGATTAAAGAGCTGCACAAGAGGTCAGAATACAATCTAAATCTTTACTTTCTGCTGGTTTTGGTTTTTTTTTTGTGGTGTTAGCACAACTGGGAAAAGTGCAAGCTGTTTACTGCAGGAAAATTAAACTAATTTTTATGTAACTACTGGGACCCAATACAGGCGAAACAATTATGTATTTTTTGACTCCATCATTCCAACACACATCTTGTAAAGGTAATTGTCTGAAGCCTCGATGATGCATTCTCTCAATTAATATCCTACAGTAAGAGAACACATTTCAGATAGCATAGCCCCATCCGATCCTCACTGCAAACCATGACGAGCAAAGTTCAGAACTTCATTCCTACTGCAGAACCACACTGCAATATGGTCTACTTGCGATTACGTCTTAACGGTCATTCGGGGACTGAAGCCCATTCAGGGCACGGTTAATCTCATACTGGTTTTGTGTGAGCTCATTCTTCAAAAAAGCTGCTCCAAGGCCATTTATGTCAGACAAATTACCAGTTAGTTCCCAGGAGCTCTCTCAGGGGCACGTTACACCAGTCCCCCCCTTGCACATCATCACACCTGCAGTCAGCAGGGGCCCTCAAGTGCTGTTCCTTTCCCAGAAGAGAGGAGATGGCTCAAAAAAGCAGTGAATGAGACTGCAAACTCTATGGTACTTGTTTTCCCGCTTCATCTGAAACAGTCTAAAATTGGAGGCGTTCCAGAAGATTGCGGAAGACACCTGTGGGAGACTTTTTGAAGAGGGAATGAGGAATCACTTCCCAGAGATGAAGTGGAATGAAGAAATCTATCAGTGCAGGACTGGCTGATTAATTCAATACATCCAGGATCCTAGGGCCTTACCAATTGCATGGCAAAAAAAACCCCAAACTGAGATAGTTGGATATGCAGTTTTGTTTATTTTCTTCTATTAAGATAAATTTATTTCATCTCATTGAAGGTAGACTCTGCCATGTGCTCTGACCCAAGCAACTTCACGTTGTAATACAGCTCCAACACCAAACTACCCTTTGCTGTTACGGTATTCCCTCCGTTTTTATTGGTCCATTACATGGCACAATAGGTCTGATCCTGATGGAAGATTTTGTTGAATTACTACCATGAAAATAATTAAAGAGAGTAGCACTAGAAAAAAAGGAGCACATCTGTCAAAATGAGAAGTTGAATAGATCAAGCTGTCCCCAAAAACCTGTGGGAACACTGCAGCATATTTCTCTGACACTTGCTCAAATACCTGAAAAGTAAAGGTTTCTTTTCAACAGCGTGGCAGTTGTTTTTGCTGAAATAGAACTTCCAACCTGTCCCTTTAATTATGAACATCTATAAAGGACATGACTGTACTAAGAATTTTATGACCACCACCAAAAAAAAACGGGCTAGAAAAAAGCTTTTATTTAAAGAACACACTATAAATTAATAATGGGTTTTTTTCTTTGCTTAGATTACTGACTGCATGCACTGTAATAAACTGATTTCTACTTTCCATGCATGAATTTCATGGGATAATGCTTACAGTAGACTGTAAACAGAACTAAACCTGTAATTTGCAATGATAAACAAGAACTAAAAAGCAGAGTTCATTTAACCATTGCTAGAAACACAAATAACCTTGCTTTATTTTGATTAAAGCAGAAACGAAGACAGCATCTGTTACAGTAGTTGTACAATAGCATTCATATAAAGATTTTATCACATTTATTTTAAGAAATAAGACCTGTAATAAGAAATAAGAGGTACAGCCTAGCTGATTCCGTGTTTGTATCACGATATAAATTTATCCTTCATGATACATAATGTTATTTGAAGGACAACAAAAAATTATAAACAATATGCAAAAAAAAAAAAAGCCGTTTCCTATCTGAAACGTGATTTTCTATTCCCCTAATAGTGATTAAACCATATTAAGCACCCCAAAATGAAGGGACTTCATAAGTGTCTGAAATTTCCAGCCAAGCACAGTAGTGTTATTCTGCACGGTGGTGGTGGTGCTGTTTCCAAAGTTGTTATCTATAGTATCATCTAAATGCTGTTTAACAACAGCCTTATAAAGGGGAGGGGAGGGGAGGGGGGGGAATCAAGCTGAGTTGCAACAGCATCCTTGGTTTTCACTTTATTCTAAAACAACATTTAAGCAAAATCAGACTTATTTATTTAAGTTTTACTGTTAGGATATCTACGGCACACTGGGGAACATAATCCGATTTGAGCCGTTCTTGCATGAATTTTTTTGTAGCTACACCTTTGGGTCTTCAAGCTCCCAAGTTCAGTAATATCAGAAGACTGCGGGAGCCCTCTCCTGGTGAACACAATTTATCTCCCTCAAGCTGCTGCTTCCCGACCAGACATTTCGATACAGACACTCCTGCTGTAAAAGAGGCTTTTAACGTTATTTCCCCCATGAATGTACTTTTTTTTTTTAATCTAGTAATCCTTTTTTTAAGTTAAGAAAGCCTAAAAACAGAGGGTCTATTTTCCAGATACCACCTTACAAAGTGAAAGTCAAGGAGAATACTTCTCAAAAAAGTGGTATCTGCCAATAAATACAAGCTTCAGAATACTCTCACACTGGTGAAAATTTTGCACGGTTAAAACTGACATCCTTCTGGAAGTATTGCAGTGTTTTAAATAAAGCTATTTTAAAGATTTGTTCATTTAGTGATAGGCATCGAGTAGGTTGTACACACACAGACATTGACCGGGCAGGGAATGAGTGAACAAGTGCAGTCAGAAAGTCCCATCGCATCTAAAGGGTGTCCTGGGATCCTCCAAGACGGGCAGCGAAGAGGAAGGCTCTTGGCAGGATGACAATTTTCTCCTCTGTGACCAACAAGAGATGGCATGTGCTGCATGCACAGGTTATTCTTTCATGCTAACAAAACTGTATCTTTTTTGCACATTCCCCTTCTCTCCTAGCGCATGTAGGGGGAGACTGCCCACATTACCACATTATTCAGAAAGGGGGGGGGGGAAGAGAGTATATTAAACACCATTTATCTTCCTGTCATCCACCCTTCCCCATCTTTACTTACTATCACCAAATTTTGCATGTTGCTTAATACCTATACTTGTAATATAAATTTGGCTTGTTCTCCTGCTCTGCTCTCCCCTTTCCCTGTAGTACGCACTTAATTCAGGTTGAAACACTGAATTGAAAAATCCAGGTTCTTTCATTTGCATTTGTTGGCCTGCCTACCTTCATATTCAAGGCATCTTGATTTACTGTAGTAACTTTCAGGACACTGTTTCTCTATTCCATCACTTTTGAGGCCCTGAAAACATTAATTTTAAGTTCAAATCAGACTAAGTCAATGAACTACCAAGGGCGCTTGAGTCCAGCTTAATATCTAGATAGCATCTCCGTTCAGAGTCAAAGGAAGTTTAAATAATGTCAACGCAGTAAGAATACACACGTGCCTAAAGCCAAGTTCCTCATTTGAGAGCTTCAGGATATGTAGAGGCCACCAACACCCTTCAGTTTCTGTGGGAACTAAGCATCAGGTTAGTGATCATTCATCCCCCCCACGTGTTGGGGAACAGGAGATTCCTCACAGCAGTTTCCCGAGTGGTTTTTCTCTGGGAAGCAATGCTGGCCTCGGCAGCCTTAAGTGAACTCACTGTTCATTTGCATCAAATTCATCTCAGCTGAAAGGTGAGCTTCATCCAGGTTAAAAGCACCACCACTTTTAAGAAGATGGTTCTTTTTAACCCAGAGAGGTTTATGGGTCTGTTTTTCTGCGCAGCAGGTTAAATTGTATTGGCTTAGCTGAAGAGTCTGCGTGGAGATGGCAGCGGCTGGCTGTGTAGCAACTGCCAGGGGAAGAAATGTTCAGAAAACAAGGAGTTTAGTGTGTGTGTACTTTGCTCTTAATGTTGACCCATGGCTGATTAAGGTGTGGTGCATAGTCACTTTAGCGACTCAGAAAAGCTATGGACAACTGAAACTGTTACACAGTGGATAACTTTTATGATACACAATTTGCAATCAGTTAGAAAAACAAGTGTTTCACAATGTAAATTTTTCTGCCTGAAAAGAGAAGGTCTAATTTTCAGCTAGAATACAATTGTTTTCCTCAGCAAGAAGGAAAACACGAGCAGAGAATTAACACGTCGAAGAACCTTTCATGAGTTCAGAGAGAAGCGCTCCCAGTTCAGCTTGCACTGGCACTGCTATCTCTTGAAGAGCTCAAAAAAGCTGAAATTCAGTAAGGCCTCCTTGTTATAAAGGAAAAGCTTTTACATAAATATGTAGCTTAGATCCCGTCGCAGATGATCTAATACAAGATCTTACCTCCTCTGCTTCTTTTACAGCAGCAAGGCATGTCAACAATGCTATTTCTAGCTTCAGTTATACCAGTTAGAATCCAGTATACCAAGGAGACGTAGGGGCCAACTGGGAGAAGTAATATTTGGAGGCAGAGTAGTGCTAGCAAGGTCGATCCCCAGGCTGCTACGGCTGAAATGTGCTGTAAAGAATCAAAGTGGCAGCTAGGAAAACACTTCCATATGAAACAGATGACAAGACTGCGTTGTTTGTTTCGTTCCTCCCCGCCTTTATTTTTACCCTAGTTTTTTTCTTAAATAAAGTAAACAAATATATTTTTGTCATTGAAGTCAGATAGTATTAAAGGTAAGTTCGAATGACAACAGTAAGTAGAGGGCTCATTGCTTGTCTGGAAATGACTAATTATAGTGGAATGATACGCAACTCAAACTAAGTCAGAGAATTGGTACTCTAAGATGAGTTTGGAAACTGGGATGTATATCCTGAAAAGCTAAAAGGATTGATCTGAGGATTTGTATCACTAGGTGAGAGAATTCAAGGAAGATTTTCTGGCAACCATTGGCCAGCATTGCTGCATCAGAAAAGCAACAGGCAGACCACTGATAACATTGAAAAATTGTTTTAATTATCACAGGAGCCCTAAGGATCCTAAATTAACACACCTAAATTAGGGCAAGTTTCCAGAAGTGGTGGATACTCTGCAGATACCAGTGTAATCAGGGGCAAAGCAAAACACAGAAAAGCCTCAAAAGGAGAATGTGTTTCTTACTCACCTCTACTCAGAAGCTGTGGAGAAAGCGGCTGGGTCTCATCCTGAGGGGGGCTCTGCTGACTGCCACTTGTTTTTTGGAGCTATGCTTCCCATTTCGGCTCACAGACTTCAGAGGCAGGTAAATCAGGGTGCACATCCTAGCTTCCACTTTTACCTTGAGGATATGAAGAAAAGAAACACGTCTGAAAAAGTTTTCTCTTCTCCCTGTTTCTCTCTGTTGCTCTACTACATCTAAGCTGAAATACCTGAGAGCACTTCCCAGGTCTGGGCACACCTTCTTGTCGCATCCCCATTCCAGACCGGAGCAAGACCCAGGCACACAAGGTGATTGAGAGTAACAGGAGAACAAGACACAAGGTATGATTCCTCAGGTACCTGCTGTGCCATTTCTAAGTACAGCCAAGAAACATAGTTCCAATCCAGTTTATTTTCTCTAGTAAAAGACTTACTCTTTTGGGTAGATCAGTGGAAGCACCAGCTTAATTAGGCAGCAGGTTTAAAAAAAAAAAAAACAAAACAAACCAACCTGACTCAGTTCCCCTTCTAATTCAGTAAACTAATGACTGCTGAGATGTGCTATTTTAGAAGGGATTATGCAAGATGATTATTTTTAATTGGTTAAGGTGTGGCAAATAAAATAATGTAAAAGCGGCATGCAGTCCTTTACATGCTTTCATCTACAATTGCATGTATCATTCTTATCATCTGTATCTAAATAGAGCAGAACAGAAGATGATCAAAGAATCAGATGATCTCCATCTGATAAAGACATTACTAGCAAAAAGATAAGTTGGTGAACTTCATAAACTTAGACATCTTTAATGAAAAGGTAATAGAAACCCCTATTAATCCCTCTGAATGATACCTGCAGAAAAGAGAGCTCTCAGATGAACTGAAATTGCAGATTGTAAAAGGACATTATTAACACAATGCATAATTAATCTGTAAATTTGTTGTCAAAGGTATTGCAAAGGTCAAAGTCTTGGCAAATTGTATCGATTGATGACAATATATTCAGCACTTTTACAGAAACACCTTTTTACACCTGCTAAGTGATAAAAGAACTTAAAAATGAGGCCACAGGCTCATCTGTAAACTAGTTTTTAAAAAATAGATGTATAAACAAAGTATTCTGAACAAAGTATTCTCAGAGCCACTTGCGGGACTCTGAGCCACACCAGTCCCTGGTCTGATCCATCCAGAAATGCCTACAAAATTCGATCCCAAAAGTTGAAGTTTTAAGTCAACACATGTTAAAAAGAAACCAAACCCCACCATCTCTAATTCTTTCTGATATAATGCTTACAGAAAGCTAACAACAAATGATAAAAAAAAAACCCTGTAATTATTGTAATGAATGATTTCCACATGAATTTACCGGTTCAGTTTATCTGAACCAATTTACTTAAGATAACAATTATGCAGATACTGCCATAAACAGCTACGCTGCTCATGATACCTTCTTGAGAAGACCTGATAGTTTAGCCAGAGATTTAAAATTTAACACACTAGAACTAAAATAATTCTAGTTCTAGAGTAAAACAGGGCACGAAGGTTTGACAGTTTATCTCATAGAAACCAGTATAACTGGATGCCGGTGCAACAACTGGCTAATTTAGTATAAGATCCTTATTTTTACCATCAAGGTAGTTCTGAGTTAGATTGAGGTATTTTCCTGCTATTAAAAAACATTTGAGGTTTATGTCCAGTAATTCTCTTCTAGTAAGAATTAGGCGCTGCAATCCAGACTTTCAAATAGGGATAACATTAATAGATCCCTTGATTATTTTCTCTGAAGAAGTTCTATATCTGTCACTACCACTAAAAATTTTAATTAGCTTAAAGCTACATGATAGTGGAGAGGAAAAAAAAAACTTTATCAAAGATCCAGCTAAAAACATATTTGTGAAAGTTCGCACAACAGCAATCAAGTATGTATGAGAAAAGACAGCCCAATTTTCCTACAAAAAATTGTTTCATTACAGAAGAACAACAGCACAAACAAAAAGAAAACAGTTTCCTAAAGAGTGAGCCCCACATAGCAGATAACATTTTTCTTCATATCAAGACTTTCACTTCTTAGTTGACAGACGTTTCAGATCGCTTCTTCCAATTATAGTAACGCAGTGAGAAGCACCAAGTAATTTCAGAGAGAGCTTCAGCTTGTCTTCTCATTCCCCTCACCGAAACCTATCCGCCTGGTTAGCAACACGCCTGTGTAACCGATGCTCGAGAGAGCATCAAGGACCAAGCTGAGGTAAGTCAGAGCGGGCATGGAAATGCCCTTTACTTTAAAGAGTTATTGTGACAGTTATTCCCTGGTGATGCACGGAAGCCATAAAGCTCTCCTGCCTCCTTGCACTCATGCTGCAACATCAACCTTGGCGCAGCTGCCCAGCTCGCTCTCGCCTCCTTTCACCTCCGAGAGCGTTCAGGTTGCATACGGCAATGCTGCCTCCCTCTCACCTTCCTACTTACGTTAGCACCCATTTTAAAAATCCACTTTATTTTGGAGTTGTTGGTTTCCCCTGTACCAACTCTGAAAAGAATTTTTTTGCCAAATTCTAAAGTGGCTTAGAATCCGATAGTTCATAAAAATCACAACCCTAAAGGTAATATTCTGCTCATAGCATTCATTAAAGCTTTTCTTTTAAAGTGCCTGCTCTTGGCCTGTTCTTAGGTAGCACTGCTTAAATTCTTCTGTTGCAGCAGTGGAGGGCATTAGCTGTTGATAAATGGGCCATTATTTGAAGTGTCAGATGAACCAAACGAACAATTTTATAGTGAAAGCGGCAAATGCCCGCCAAGTATAAAACTGCTTTCCAAGACATTAGGCTTTTACAAAGCAAACCGATGCCTCTTCATAGAAATTGTCACATTTAGGAATAGAATTTCTCTGGAAAGTCTGCAGAGGAAAACAGCATATTCTGTCAAGGATAGTAAAACCAAAGCCTTCCGAAATATCCCTATTTTTGCGCTATAAAATTTAAAAAGAAGGCAAAAGATGCAAAACTAATAAATTACTAGGCAATTATAAAACCTGCATGACATTGTGTGAAACATTATGGAAAATACTCTCTAAGAAGATAATTTTATGTTTTCTCTCTATTTGGAATAAAACACCTGCAATGCCTTTATGCTGTTTTTACTACCAGCAGGAGCTCCTGAGATCATGCTAGTAAGTTGTCTCAACAGGATTTTATTTAACAGACAAAACAAAATCTGATGAACTTCCCCCTCCACCCTGCAGAAAATAGCGCTAATCTCTTCTCTTTCAAGTCAGGCATTAGTTAGCCTGAGGTTTTTAAAGAGTGCTCCTCCATCATAAAAAAAAAAAAAAAAAGCAGCTTGTCGGTGTCCATCTCCTGACAACCTGCCTGCAGACAGAGATGTCACCACCCTGTTTCCTAAAAAAGTCCTCACGACCATCCTCTAGAAGATATTCCTCTCAGGGTAAACAGAATTCTTTCTGTAATATATACAAAATCTGATGATCACTACAACTGTGGGAGCAAAACACAATGAGAAGGCCTCTCTGTACACTTTCCGGGTGCTGCTGTCACTCTTCAAAACCCAGGAGCCACGTTAAAGTCACAAAGTCCACAAGTCATTCTGCGTACATGCGTACAACAAACAGCAATAATCCATGCACTCAGTCATGTGTCTGCTGATAATCCATGCACTCAACCATGCCTCTTCTGTATTGTCGAGTTATGGGATAAACACAATGACCACGATTATTTATATTTAGTAAGTGCTAAGTTAGGAGGAGCCAACTGAAGATGAAAATAGGATCGAGTGGAACGCTTGACAAATAAAATGTTGTACAAAATCTGTGGTGAATTAATAGTTCTCCACTATCGTCCAGAATTTCCTGGTAGCAGCAAAATAAATTCAGATATCTCGTCTCTGCACTTCCTTTTCACTAAAGGCCAGGCTGGATGGGGCTTTGAGCAACCTGGTCTAGTGGGAGGTGTCCCTACCTATGGCAGGGGCATTGGAACTAGATAAGCTTTAGGGTCCCTTCCAACCTAAACCATTCTATGATTCTATGATCTCCAGCCCAACGCCCATAAACAATTGCTCTAATTCTTTCCAGTAGCGAGCCACGGAAAACCCGCACATCAGCTGATGGACTACATAATAAATGCACCTACAATGAAGAACCAAGAAAGGTTCTGTGTTAATACACATCCTGACCAGGAGATCACCGGACACCAGGGTGGTCCACCTGACAGCCTGAATGGGTGCAGGCTGGTGTGGCACAAATCCCTTGGACACAGAATAAACCCAACCGGCTGATTGCCACACAGAAGCCGGCAGGCAGCTCCCACTCCATACTGGTGGTTATGCCACCTGCATGGCCCTGCCTGTATCTAGACTTGCAGCAAAAAGTTCTCACACGAGCATCCTTTAGGAACAGAGTTGTTTTCTTGTAAGGAAGTGATATTTCAGCTCGAATGACCAAAAAGGGACAGCTTCTCTCTGTGGACAGTATCTGCTCTGCGCAGCGTGCCATGAGAAAAATCCATCTGGGTTCTGCAGGAACACGGGGTGCCCAGCATTTGAAGGGACATAAGATTTACTCACTAGCCATATTCCTCTTCTTATTTCGCCTTATTAAGGCAGTTATCTTATTAAGCCATTTGTGGTAACTGAAAAGGAAAGGAGATTAAATTCTGAATACATGCAGCAGGACGTAGCGCTGAAGCATCAGTAAGCAAAGGAACATTCTTTTTGAACACACTCAAATCCTATTGTGTTGTAATTTATTTTTTTTTTTAAATATCATTAGAGACAAGAATGGCAGGTTAATTTTGCTCCTAGATGCCACGTGATGCCATGCAGTAAAACTGTATCTCCCTGCCCTGGCACTGTTTCACTATAAACTAATTGAGACGGCAGCATGGCACGTGTCATCTTGAAATCCTTCCAATTTCCTTTGGGAAATTAAAGCAAAATAAATTTAAAAGAAAATCAGAAGGAAGTGAACTGCTTTTTCTTCTCATTTTTGCTGTACCAAACTTACAGTCTGACTAATTGATCTGTTTTGCTTCTCTGCTTATACAAATGAAATTGTTTCCAGAAGCTTGTTAGGAGGAGCAGCTGCCTGTAAAGCAAAGGAGGGAAGAGTCAGCCAAGGCCTTACCTATCAGGAAAAAAGAAGTGTGAAATCCAGTTTCATCTCTGTAGATCCACACTTGCCCACACAATTCTTTATTTAATAACAACACTTAATAATTAGTGTGAATTGAGTAGATTGTGCACTTCATGTAGACCCAGAACGCCGATTGTACTGTCCAACTACTAGATCTGGTTGTTTTCATGAAAAACTACCAAGAGTTGTAAAATTAATAGGTTTCGCGACAAACGTCATGTTTGGGAGACGTTCAGACACACAAGGCAGATTTCACAATAAATGCTGCTGTTTCTTGGGAGCTCTGAATTTTATTTCGAATACAGCATAAACTGATTGCACGAATACTTCATCGAAGACTTTTGTGTGTGTTCCACTCTCAATAAGGCAAAGAAAATGATGCCCAGCATCATGAAGTAATTCAGCGTTTCTGGAGGACAACAGGAGAACTAAGTGACTAAACAACTCAGCCATGGCATGGTGGACGCTCCAAAACGGGCATGTTGTTCACAACATCGTGCCAAGTTGTAAAGCTGACAAAGTTTCAAGGCAGACTTGTGCTACAGCTTGAACTGAGGTAATTTTGATGCATAATAGTTCAGCTAGATTTATGGGAGTCGGGGTTGTGTTTCTTCCCGATACAGGAAAAATATGCTACCAGTGTGTTTATTATTTAATAAAGCTGATAGGAAAGTAAGTACGGTTTGGAGATACGTGCTTGTCAGTGCTTTTGACACATCAGGACCCATACAGACAATGAGGTTTCAAGGAAGTGTTTACCGTAAACAAATAACAAATTTCAGTTACAGGTTTCTAGGCATGAATGCAATTGCAAGGCTCAAACCTTACTGGCAGGGAAGTACTAGTCCATGTCTTTGCAGATGCCATGTCAGACTTATCATAGGGCTTCTCTGTGGATTGTTTGTGTCTGCTAGCACCAGGCCCTGGAAACCTCAGGTAAGTACTGGCACCTCCGGACACAACAGAGTCTCCCATAGTTTCCAGATGTAAGCAGGACTACGGAGAACACAGGATAGTGCCTACGGATCATATCTTGCAGGATACATTTCAACTTCATGAAGTCACATGGTCATATTTAAAACAGATTACAGGTTATCACTTTATGGGGTGTCAAGATTTCGTAATGGGATGAACTTAACCCTTTCAGTTCTCCATAGCCCACTATTTCCATGCAAGTTGCTACTAGACAGTGTTTTGTTAGCCATACTGAACAACTGAACGACTCTCTGCCATCCAATCACTGAGAAGTTACTATGCTTGAAGAGGTCTTAAATGATACCAGGTAAATACAGAGGGGAGCAGGATGCTTGTATGGGAAGATGTAAGACTTTTGCTGAATGGTGGCTCGAGATTCAGCGCTACATAATGACTTGTAACTTCCAGTTGTATCACACCTTGATAGAACCGTTGCTATAATGCGCCAATTGTTAGTAACATTTTACACTGCCCCGGAAGACACCATTTCATTCTAGAAATTCACATTTACAGCTGGAAACAATGACGTGCAAAAATGGTTTTGTATTTCTAGACATGTAAGTGCCTATGGTGCTATTTCAGTTAATGTCACTGTGGTTTTAGTCGTTTCTTCTCCTTGGTTTTAATTATCTTTCCCTCTCCTGCCATCCAAGAACAAAAGACAAGGTAAAGGAACTAGCAACATGCAATTGTAATTGCATTCCCTCAGGAAATATTGTCGCTAGTAGCTATCTTTTAGTCTGTTTAGATCCCAATCCATTTTGAACTACTAGAAAATGCAGATATTATTTGGTTGTTTCTGTAGAGTTTTATGTAGCAGCACTTAATTTTAAAAATAGCGGGGCTTTTCACTTTGCTTCAGCCAGAGCAGTAGAATTATGTTTCCTATGCATGTCATACTACAAGGTAAGCAATAAAGACCTGAATTCTCAGGAGCTGTAACTTGAAATACTGGCTTCAATGACTGTTGTACCTAAAGAAAGAAAAGTAACGTTAAATCATATTCCACTTCACTGCAGTGCCAGCTAATAAAAGCTGAGGGTCTGGCTGAAGAGCTTTTAGGAACTGAGACTTTACTGTTGTAATGTTTTGCATTTCCCTCACCAATGTCAAACCAAGAACTTCTGGGTTCCTGGCTTAGTCATGCAGATCACAATCAGTATAATGCAGAAGTCAATACTGATGTGAAGGTTTCAGCCCAAGCTTGCAACCTTGAGGGCCATTTAGACAGAAAAAAAATACATTATGCAACCTTTTCTTTAGCATGGCAGGAGATGAATGCTGGAGGCAAGATTGCTCGTGGGTGTTATAGGAGACAGTCTGGGGCAGGGGACATGTTTTTCCCCAGAACCTCCAAAATAGCTTCCAAGTCTCTGCAGCAGTGAGCAAGCCGTGATTTGAGCGATAAACATCAGAGCCTGATTTTCTAGAATGCAATTTTATTTAATGTAAAGATCTTCTACGGATATGAGTTAAAATTATTTCCAAATTATTTTTATTAATAATTTCCTTTATTTGGGAAATAAATATATTTTTCTACTTCTTATTCCAGAAAGTTGGGGTGTTTTTTTTTGGTTTGAAATTCAGAATTTCACAGGGAACTGAATTAATGATAAATAACACCATGGAGGATAAGAGCCATAGCCTATCAGGCGTATCAGTTAGCACAACTGTCTTGTAATTCTGTGTTTATACTCTGAATATAATTTCCTTTTATCCTGTTTTAAATACCAGCAGCTGCACAACAAGTTTAACTACAGTGAGTTTTCTTCTCCAAAGTAATTTTTAACATACAAAGAGGACGGCAGCCACAGCACAGGGAATGCCACCAAATTTGCTGCAAGTGCCAGGTCATAGCTGGCAGGAAAATTGCCTTTTGTTGATGGGTGCAGTTAAACCACTGCAGAGCTACCCTGGAACAGCTCTGAATATGGAGGCAGAGCTTTCCCAGGGTTTCATTATCTTCCTTCAGCACCGTTAACCTACACAGAGCTCACCAAAGATCCTTGCCTTTCGGCAATTTTAGTTTCATACAACAGAAGTGCATTACACAGCAGTCACTATGTTCCACAATGATCGCTCTTACACTAATTGCATTCAGTAATCATTTAGATCGCAGTAACTGTTAAGACTGTGCTCCCAGTGCTTCTTACAATAGGTGGAGGAGTGCATTTAGTTCACAGACTGATATATCTATATATAATATAGATATAATATGTATTTATCCAGGGTAAAAATAGCAAACTTTTCATGACAACCAATCCAGTTACTATAATCCTAAGTGAAACATAACTCACCTTCTCTAATACCTCAATTTCTTGAATTATCTTGTGTAGCTCAGCAAATTACATTTTATACATTGGAAACCCCATCCATACTTTCTTCTATGCGTGTTCCTGATGCTGAACATATGCACAAAAATGAGTTCAACAAAACTGTGTTTGATGAACCATGTCACATTTTAATTACTTTTTCTAGATTTATATTATTAATAAGGATCTAAAAAACTAATCATCCATTTTCTTGATTGAAGACCCTCTGTCAAAACAAGTATTACTATTAAGTAGGGTAAGATTATTTTTTTTAAGGAATAAACACGCTGTTGGATATGGGTCATGGTACCTCTCAGTCTAAGGGATTTTAAAGACTATTTTTTTACACTTTGCAGAGGATTAAATGATCCAGTCTCTACAGAAATTACACACTCCAAAAGCTGAAAACAATCCAAGCTCATCATTATCTTCCTCTTCTTCTAAAAGGTTAATTTCTTTAAACAGACGCTAATGAAATCATGACAAAAATAGAAGACATTAAAGGGACTGGAGAGATAACCAGATGAATTATTAGGATGGTAGAAGGTTTACAAGGAGAAGTTATGTCTAATGAGGAAAGCTAGGCAATCAGCTAAATCAGTCAAACAAAATATATAAGGATGTAGTTTGTGATATATGCATATAGCAATAAGCCTGAGCACGTTTATCTAGACTATCCCCAGATCGCTCTTGCAGACTCAGTCTGAAACTCAAAAGTATGTGGATTATCAAATGAAAAATAAACATTGTAGGAGAGGTGCTCGCTCACTGTAACGTGGTGTAATGCTACAGAACTTATGGGGATTACGTGATTTTAAACTGAAAATATCATAGGGTTGTAGATATGTTTTAGCTGTGCATAATACTGTAACATCCTTAGACTGCAGTAATGATAAAGTCTATTCCAAGTTTAAAAAAAAAAAAGAGGAAAAAAATCAGTATGAACAACAAAATCATTTGTGGCCTTACAGTCACTTGACACCCCAGTAAGTGTCCTAGAGGAGCTGCTGAAAACCTCCTGAGACCTGATGGATGACACTTGTTTCCAGGAATCTCAGACAAAATTGAATTCACAGAGTCACCTCATCTAAAATATTATACAATATGTTCATGTAATAGCCTCAGCTGCTGCAGCTACAAGGCCTGAAGTGAAGGAGACTGAAAAGGACAAGAAGGAAAAAGACCACCCAAACCAGACAACAGATAGGGCTAAGAAATTATCTACTGTCACTCAAACTTTAATGGTACACAAAACATTGAGATTTCAATCACTTCACATTTTTATGTGTCACGCAGAAATACGGGTTTTTAGGCTAACTCAGTAACCATCTTCTATATTGTCAAAGATGTTTTTTCTTATGTTTCCATTCCTAGTGTAAGTATAGTGAAAATATCCTGGTATATCTAAGGCAGGCCTGACAAATCAATTGGGCGGTAGATTCAATTCACTATCAAAGAAAAAAGTTATGATAGTTTGAGTCTCAGAAGAATAAAATTAAGTCATTATAATGTGAATTTTGATTGCAACTTCACAAATAGGTACATTTTAATGGTTATAAGGAGGAATTATTCAGATGTGTGCCCAGACAGGCTGGGCAGAATTTTAAGCAGAGGGAGTTCATTCTCTAAGCTGCAGGCAGGTTGCCCAGATATATCTGCCCACATACTGAACTGTCAATCATTTTAGCTGAGCTTTAAGCCACGGGGCACACCAAGGGCCCAAAGGAAACTCTGGGTTCCAGAGAGTTGAATCTCTGCATATTTACACACTCACTTGCACCCCGACTGGAGTTTGGTCCCGAAGGGAGCCTGCCAAACAGAATATGTAAAGGTTCTAATATATGAGATTTGGTTTTCTTGGCTGGAGATGCCATGCTATACACTGGCAGCATGTTATACTACTACTCTTTAGTCTCATTTCAGGTTCTTTCTTCTAGGAAAGTTTTAAACTTTAAATTCTACATCCAATAGGGGGTTTAAACTTTTAATTCTATGTTCCCAACTGGGAACTTTCAGCATATGTTACATGGCTGTTGTGTTACCGGGGACTTTCAAAATATGTAGAAGAATTGGTTTATTTGAAACATTTCTGTTTTACCATGCATGAATTTTGTTGGACTGTGGTGGAAGTACAGGGGATGGGAAAGGAATGAGGAAACAGATGGGATAGAAGAGGGTGATTTTACAAGACATTGTAGATTATTTGCATAATGATGTTTTTTGCTACATAATTTTTAGTATTTTTAATATGCTAAACCCTATTTAGAATTCTAAAATATCTGTAAGCATATAGCACACCAGAGAACCTCTTAAAAATCTAAACAAATAAAGTGGCAAGAGCACTAATTATAAAAGGTTAAAGGGAACGAGAAAATGGTTGATGGTGCCAGGTAATTTCATTAGCCTAGGAGGCTCTGTCAAAAGGTATAAGTGGTCTTCTGCTCTCTGATTAGTGACAGGAATCCATTAGGAAGAGCTTGAGTGTAATTAGAAAGGAGAGATTAAAAACAAACAAAAAAGTAGCAGCATTCAGAGAAATAAGGAAATGCAGAAATTGCTAGCATGAAACATAATCAAAGGAGCATATGAGGTGTTCCTAGTCGTTTCTTGTGCAGTATAGTTTAGAAATAGTTATAAAATAGGAAGGAAAGAGTCAATTATATAAATAGGTACTTCTCTCATACCTTTTCTTATTTTATCAGCAGAGAAATTAAGATGTCAGTGCAAAATACACCTGAATGAGTGACAAAAGCAAAAAAGAAAATTTCACACAAATGCTGGAAAATCTGCTATAATCCACGTGAGGAACACAAGTTTCAAAACAAGGCACTGTTGCCTTCATTTAGAGCTCTCTCTGTTGAGTCATTAAAGTCAAATTTGTAGAAAAACTGCCTCAGCTATGCAGATAAATGTGTTCACAATCTGGAAACTGTAGACTTAAATGATGGCATTGAATTGATAGGAGTGTAAATCCAAAGTGTAAACGTGGCTAAACTAAAAGCAAATGCCATTGAATTTATGAATTCAGGAAACAGCAAATACTCAGGTATGTCTTTAAACCAGTGAATGCATCCTCAGATTTGCTGAAGCTCAGGCAGTGACCTAACTGTGACAACGCTGAGATCAGTGTTAGCTGATTTATTCTCCTAAAGGTTGATTTAAAGATAACCCAGATTATGTACCAGTTTCAGTGATTTATCTTTTTTACCCAATTTATTTATATTTAAACAATCTCTGGAACAATACCATACCGGTTTCATTCATACCCTCACTGCTGTGAACAGATCTGAGCTCTGCATATGTAGAAAGAAACTGGCATTCCTAAGAGCGTATCATCCACCTGGAAGTTCATCATAAATATAGATTAAGTGAAACAGAAAAAAAATAACAGCAACCACCAAAACCCAACACAATTTAAAGTTAGTGGTGTATTTTCTATTATGTTTACCATCATGTGGCTATATTCTTCATTCATTAAGGTAATAGCACACGCAAAAATCACAAATGTCAGAACATAAACTTTAAAAAAAAATCCACAAAATAACTGCAAGTATAACTGCAGTTTTCTATTAGTATTGCATTGCTTGGTCCTATTGATAACATGGAACGCAGTCAAGAATCTCTACGTGTGTCTTTCCGCTAAAGCTCTACTACAGACACATTTCAGACTAAGGCAGATCCTGCCAAAGCTATGCCTGACTTCTCACTGTTCCCTCACTGATGTAGTTTCCCCTGCTCATTACTTTTTTTCTCGCTTCTAAACCCAGCTGTTAATTGCTTTAACCTTTACTTGTTTCCCTTGAACCCAGGAAATTTGCATGTTATTAAAACTAAGCTAACCACAGTTTTAACCTCCATTCTAATTAATGCAGTGATAACACTGTAAATGACATTTTCAAGAATATCCAGAGATCGGTCTAACTCTTACATGTCAATTGGTCTAATTCTTACATGTCAGAATTTCTGAAAATCTGATACATGGTATTGTCATTATAACAGGATCTCCTTCACAGAATTGTATGGCTACTGTCTCCTAAGTACCATACCGTAGTCACTGCTTTATAATATTTAACATGATATTCCACAGTAACTAGAATTTAATAGCAAATTGTTCATGGATATAAGACTATTTAATTTATACTTAGTAAACCTACTTTATTTTGCCTCATTGATACAGGACAGTGTAGGAAAGACTGTCACAGCCAGGTATCCCTTTATTTTAATTTATGCATTTACAATGGTATCAGTAAAATTAATGCAAAAAATGCAAATTAAGATCCAGATATCAACATGCCAAATATAGATTCTTGTGTTTTCCCTCCCCCTCAGAATAAATACGTGACTTAGGAGAACTTACACAGCAATTATACTACACAGCTGTCAAGACATTTTACAAGAGATCCTTTGTCGATGGGGAGAGTGAAGTATTAAAAAGCAACATTTTTTTTTTTTTCCAGATTACAAACTATTTAAAGAACAAGACTGGACTAGAAATCAGTGTGCATTTACATTGAATAGTTTTTAGGTTTGTAACTAGGTCATCAAATTAGATGCATCATCACCCAAGGGTCTCATTATAGTCAATGGCGAAAGACCAGCTGAATAGCCCCTTGGAGCTGCCCATTAAGTATAAGTACCTACAGAGCCTACGTTTCTTTCTTAATGTCCCAATTAAAAATTTATGGTTAGGTAGAATGAGTCACGGTTATCCTGCACTGTGGGCACCTTTCAGCTCCAGCTTGTGTCCCAACCACGTCCTCCAGCTCAGAAGTAAAGCCAGTTACACACCTCCCTCTGCTTCCCACCCAGCATATCTCTCTGAAATGAAAACTAGATGGAGACCACAGTAGGTTTTCTGTGATATTCTTCCGGGAACAGCATAGCTATTGACATTTCCAGGCATGCATGCTCTAAAGTCTCCAAGCTAAGGACATTGGTCTGCGTGAGGCTGTGACAGCTGCGAGCGGAGCCACCAGGACAAGAGGAAAGCCGGTGCTCAGGTTTGTGTTTGCCTTTGGGAGCCTGAAGGAAGGAAGGACTGCAAGCACAACATGGTCACGAAGCAAATGTGGAAATTGTTCATCTAAAAGCAAAGGCTTAAGTCAATGCTGTTTCTTCATCAGTGTTTTTAATGAGTTTCTTAGCGGACAAAAACATAGCCACATTGGTATTCATCCAAATGAATAAAGAACCTAAAATTTACTTTTTTCATCTTTGGTTTGCATTCATAAGGAGGACCCCATAGTCAAAATGTTTTCATTGCCATTTTACTATATTGCCTGACTTCCTTCAGCATCTCTCAGTTAAAAATAAGTTGCTGGAAGAACTTGGAGGCTTAGTTTTTAAAACAAAATGACTGTCCTTTCCACTTTCTTTCGCAGACAAGGATGAAAGAAGTACTGTTTAAGCTAGAAGGATGATGCTGGCACAAGAAGGCACAATGCACGTGCGCATAAATTGGTGGCAGATACACTTGTGATGAGCATGAGAAAGTGTTTAAGCATAAGAGAAGTGCCATCCTGGTAAAGTTCTATGGAGAAGGACATTCAAAAAAATCACTTGTAGCAGGGGAATGGGCTTTCCAGTATTAACAACACACCATGCTATGAGACCAGACCACAGATTTTAGGAATTGCTACAAGAGAAGAAAGTAAGTAATAAGGATGTTTTGCCTGACATGTCAATGTTTAGATTTTTTAGCTTTCTAATACTGGAGGTCTCACAGATTTTCATATTACAAACATGTTTGACTGCTTCTGGTAGCTTGAAGAATAGCAAGTCTCCAATGGCGGCACATGACCTGGCAATACTCAGAGCCGTAAACTACATTCCCTGACCTGTCACACCATCAAAGACCAAAGTAAATCATCATCAACCTGAACAATTCACTGATAATTCAAAAAATGAAAATATTTTAACATAATAGCAGTGACCTTAGCCCACTGAGAGTCTTTGACAAGTGCCATTGAGATGTTAGAGAAATTATGAATTATGTCTGCAGAAAGTTATATGTTTGTAAGAAACAGCAGAATCTTGAGACATTATATTGTAAAAAGGACTTATATTCTACACTTCTGCATTCACCGATCTTCAGAGGGAACGTGAAGCAGAGACGTAGCATGAAATTACTACTTAATAGCTCAGTATTATGTGAAAGTAATGGCACATGCAGGTGCCAGTGAATTTTTAATATCATTTAGAACCAGATCTTTCATAGTGTAGGTAGAGGTTTGGTAGGTCACCACAGTAAAAGAAAACATAGTGTCTTGATGGAAACCTTTGGTTTCTATTAAGACAATAAACCAACAAATAACAAATTAAATAAATTGAAACAGTAATGTCCTTTTTATTGCCTTTTTGCAGGTGTAAGGAGCAGAACCTACAGCAACCTACAGAAGCGGGGCTGGGACAAACGCAGCCTGATGGTGGGTGTCCGCACCTCCTCCCCGGGGGGCAGCTGGGGAGGACGCCCGCCCCTGGCTGCAACAAAACCTTCATCTTGTACTTCTACTGCGTCCCAGAGAGGTAAGGCTCATGGGGAGGGAGAAAGCCTGTCAGCCTACGTGATGCAGTTGGCGACAACAGGGAAATTTGGGGGCACAAAGTCCTTCCTAAAGCCTGGTGAGAAGTCACGCAGCCCGAACCAAAGGCGGCCAATCCCCAGCGCTTCGCATTCAATATTATAGAAACGAATCAAAACACTGGAGACACAAGATTTATCGGCGCCTGTAAAAGCCAGATGTAACAAGGCCTAAAGACAGAGCCGCACAGTCCCAGACGGTATCCGCAGGCCCCGGGCCCGGGCGGCGACAGCCCAACACAGGCCTGTCTGCAGACGGGGCCGGAGCAGCTCTCCACCCCGGCCCGACGCGCTCCTTTGTGCTCTGGCTCCGTTCGTCTTCGGGGGGGAAAACCCCCAAACCAGCCAAGCTCACAACTAGCCAAGCTGCTGGAGTCAGGGAAGGTGCTGGCAACTGCCCCGGCACCCGGCCCCCGCCCCGCCGCGGAACACCCGCCGCGCCGCCCGCCGCGCCCGCCCGGAGCCCTTTGGCCGGTGCACCGCGGCGGCGGAAGGAGGGTCGCTCGCCATGGTGCGTGCGGCGGGATGGTGGGCATGGGGGTGAGGGAAGGGGGGGGCGTGGAGGCGGGGGCTGCCGGTGCTCCCTCTTCTGAGGGTGGCGGGAGGGGGGGGCTCCTCAGGCGGCGCTCCCGGCTCTTCCCGCCGGCAGCGGCCGCGGAGAGGCCACGGCAGCCGGCGGCGTGGGCCCTGAAAGGCGGCAGGCGGCGGTGTGGGCCGTTAACGGCGGTAAAGCGCCGTTGCATTGATGAAGCTGCTCCCTCCCCGCCGGTCGGCGGCCCCGGGGGAAGGCCGAGGCGGGGAGGGGGGGGAAGGCCCGGGCTACCCTGCCCGTGGCGTGGGCTACTGCCCTCCCGGAGGGCCGTGCCACAGCGCGTTTCTTTTCAGCCCAAGTTACGGAAAACCCAAGGAGGGAAGCAAGAGAAAAAAGTTATCCACCCGTACAGCAGAAAAGCTGCGCAGCTGGCACGGGAAGCACACAAACAGGAAAAGAAAGAAAAGTAAGTTGGCTGTGCCAGATCCGTGTACAGACCAAAGGATGGCATCGCTGTGGATGTTTTGGGTTATTTTTTTTGTTTGGGGCGGGAGGAGGGTAGTGGTGGAAGGGGACTGTTAATGCTGGTATAACCTGAAGATAAAAGAAAGGCCTGTATAACTTAGTACTTCTGGGCCATGCGAACTGACAGGTTTTCATTCATGAAATCAGCTTATACAAAGTATATAGTTCTGCTACTTGAGTTTTGGTATTGTCCTTACAAGTTAGGTTTCTTCTTACCACAATATTTTGCTTTTATAGTATGCAAGGCATGATGCTAGTGATTTCACATGAGGCTTAGTCACCCAGTTTGACTTAACTCTGAGATTTCATAAAAACCCTGCTTAGGGTCCAGCTTCTTGTGCTGAAGTGGTGAGTTTATAGAAAAGAAAACCCAGAAACTTTCCCAGAGGGACTTGTGAATAAAACTCTTTGATGATATCTTGTTGTTCCATGGCAAGTTTGTTTTTCTGGTTTTAAGTTTTACTTCCCTCCTCTACAGAGGGGAAGGATAGCTGGAGAAGACTGGCCTTTGGTTTCCATTCTGTCTCAGCTTGCTAGTTGATATGCTATGATTGTTTGTATTAAAGTGGACTTCAAGCATTTTCTGTCAAAGTACACTAGAATTTGAATGGACCATGTGAGCTGAGCCCAAATATTCGTATGTCTGAAGGTCTTAAATTAGGAACTCCTGATGCAGCTGAAATACTCCTGAGAGACTGTGCAACTTTGTGGTTGGGGGTGGATGTACAACCTTATCCAGAGGAAAGTTGTAAGATTGCTCTAACTGGAAAGGGGGCCCTTACTAGCATAGCTGTGTCATGTAACCTCAAGCAGAGCTGCTGCAAGAGTTTACAAGTAGCATGTCTTGAGGATCAGGCAGTTTCCTAATATACAAGAAGTTTTTCCTGCTGGTTCGTGTCTTGTCTGTGCTACTGATTGCAAATAAGTTTTTATATTAGATTATTTTTTTAGTGCTAAATCGACTAGTTTTCCCCTTAACTCTTTCTTCTTGCCTTGTAACTTCCAACTGAAATACTCTTATTCTATTCTATTCTAAATGTATTATTTTCAAGACTTGCTCATCTGAGAGTTGGTTCTAGTGCCTAGTCTTTACTATGTAGATTTCTTTATGTGCTTGCCAGAGTAGATCATGTCTCATAGTTCAGCACATGACAATACCAGTCTTTTATCTGCACTAGCCCCCATCGTTGTACTTTTACAGAAGGTGCTTCGGTTAATACATCATGGAATGCAGCTTTCAGTTCAACTACATTATTATTTATATTCTCTTTTTTTTGAAAAAAATCTTCACACCAATAATTGCAATACGAAAAAAATGGGTTTGTTTGAACAGCAGTTAACTTCTCAGCGCTGGAGAACCAGGTTACACAAGGATGAGTTGAGGGTATATGTTTAGGGAGTTTACTTCCTGTGCCTTGCAAGTAACACCTTGTCTTGACTTACAGTACATGTAGAACAATTGGTACAGCATCTTCATTCTATCTCCTAGCACCCATTGCCACTGGCCATTAAAGACAAGCGAAATGGCCAGCAGGTCAAGGGAGGAGATTCTGCCCTTTTACTCTGCTCTCGTGAGACCCCACTTGGAATGTTGCATCCAGCTCTGGAGCCCTCAATGTAAGGAAGACATGGACCCGTTGAAGTGAGTCCAGAGAAGAACCGCAAAGATGATCAGAGGGCTGGAGCATCTCTCCTATGAAGACAGGCTGAGAGAGTCAGGGCTGTTCATCTTGGAGAAGAGAAGACTCCAGGGAGACCTTATAGCGGCCTTCTGGTACCTAAAGGGGACCTACAGGAAAAAGATGGGCAGGGACTATTTATCAGGGAAGAGTAGTGATAGGACAAGGTGTAACAGTTTCATACTGGAAGAGGGGAGATTTAGATTAGATATTAGGAAGAAATTTTTCACTCAGGGAGGTGAGGCACTGGGAGAGTTTGCCCAGGGAACTTGTGGATGCGCCATCCCTGGAGGTGTTCAAGGCCAGGTTGGATGGGGCTTTGAGCAACCTGGTCTAGTGGGAGGTGTCCCTGCCCATGGCAGGGGGGTTGGAACTAGGTGAGCTTTAAGGTCCCATGATTCTAAATGCTCCTTGCCCTTCATTTGGGTCCAGTAGTTTCCCCTGAGCACAGTTACAGGTTAATCCTCTATGAAGGCTTTTTTTTGAGGATTTAAGTTTCGTTCAAATGCTTTTGCTAACACATGTAAGTCTACCATGTTACTTCAGTCTTCCTTTATAAAGGTATTTGCTTTCTAAAAAGGAATTTTAAAAAAGAAGTGAACTTATTTATAAATTAATTTTTTACCTGTTTAAGAGACAGTGGTCTTTATAGCAGTATAATTAGGCTTCCTGTTCCTTTGCCCTGAAAATTTAGCAAAAGGAGCTAGTCATGGCAGCAGAATCCTTCCAAGTGAAACAAGACCACCACCATTTGGTACGCGTGATGTTACCTAAGAAAAAAAAGCACCATTTTATGAAAAAACATTAAATATTGGCAGCTGAGCAAACTAATAAAAGGTGAGCTTCAAGCAACCCAATGAAAGAGTGCATGGTTTATCCTGAATTCTTGTGGGGACCAGTGTAGCCTAATGCCTTCACAGAGCAGAAGTGCTTCATAGAGAGAAACTCAGTTTAATAAGAGGATGTAGATGGCTATCCTTTCCCTTAGGCTCTGTTTCTTGATTTCTACTTTTTTTCTTCTCCAAGCTCCCTTACTATTTCAGGCCTCTAGGCTGATGGTAAAAGATGTAACCCTTCATTTTGCATAGGAAAAGTGTTCCACCAAAAGTAGTGTGTTGGTCTGGACCATCCAAAGTGTATTGTGGTAGCAAAATGATCTATCTGTAAATAAGACTTTTACATCTTGGAGTTCTGGGTCCTAAACAATTAAATAGCATTGTTCAGATCTGCATTTTTTAGATCTATTTTGTTGTGGTTTTCTAAAAATAGCTTTCATTAGAATAATGACAATTGGAGGATGTTTTTATTTTCTGTACTGTCTTGGCTTGAAGATCAATTTAGCTCAAAAGACATGAATAATGTTGATTTCTTTTCTTCCCTGGTGCCTTTAAAAGTCCTGTTAAGGGTTCCAGTTTCTTTTGGATCTCTATTATCTTAATCATCAGCTTGTTAAATATTAAGATATTTTTAATATTGGGAGTTAAGCATGTGCTTAAAAACAGTCAGTTTAGCCACTAACCAGTCTTTTTAGTATAATTACTTAGCTTTCAATTTCTTTAATATATTTTAATGATGGGGTTTGTGTTCAGTTTGCAGAGCTCTGAAAAAGACAAGATAAATTTCTGGTACTGTAGACTGAGGAAAGCTTTCCACTCCTACACTCAGGAAAAAGAAGTACCCCACACCAATTTTTTTCTACCTCATTGCTTTTGCAGTTCTTTTAAATGTCGTCTTTTAGTGGCAGCTGATAATATTAAATAAATGTGCTGGCATTGTTGTTTCCAAATTTGAGACTTAGCTGCAATAAGTTTACTGAAGAGTTTTTCACTGGAAAGTGGCTTACTGAATTTGTAATATTTGCAGAAACAATTTTCCAAATTACTCCTATTTAATGACAACCTTGTTCTCTGGTTGGATGATCAGTGCATCCCTTGGTAGTGAATAGGAGAAGCTCCCTTGTGATCTCTACAGTATTTTCTTTCTTAATCCAGTCTACAAGTCTAGTACGTTCTTGACCATGCTTCTTATCATACAGAAATAAGTCGTCTTAGAGGGCTGAAAACTGGAGGCAGTATTCCCAGTATGATTCACCAGCCTTGAGTAAAGAGGATAATTTCTCTGTACAGGCTAATGCACTTCTGCAGCATGGAAAAGCTGATTCTTCAATCTTCATTCTAAAATAAGGATTAGAGGTGGTCAGTGCATCTAGGAAGTTAATCTGTATTATTTTAATTATGCTGTGTGTTTACTTGCCAGATGATGCTTTAATTGTGGTTGGCTAAATTTCTGCAATAATACTTTTTAAACATATATAAATTTTACCTGTTGATTACTATTCAATAAACGTATTACCTTGGGTGTAGGAAGCCTTTGAATGGCATGTTACTGGAAGGTGAGAAACACTTTACTGATACTTCTGTGGAAGTATCAGTAAATGTTTGCCTTGGTTTTCGGTGTTGTTTGTTTGGATTTTTTTTTTTTTTTTTTGTCTTTGGTACTTGTCTCGAGACAGGATTCAGGACTAGAGATAGTTTAGGCTTCTATTTACTTTTTTAATTTTCTATATGATGGAGGAAGAAAAATAACTGCTGTGAACATTCTTCTTTATGTTAAATAGGAAAGGAAATTGCGTTTAGTTAGGAAATGCATATTTGATTATCTTTTGCCCAAACAGGACAGATAAAAAAGGGAAGACGTTACCCACAAGGAATTTCAATACTTAATGCAGCACTGGGAAAAAGGAAGGAGAAATTCTGCTCTAAGTTGCAGAAGTCTTTTACAGCCTCTGTTCTCCAGATACTCTTCAATGAAAGCATTCTCAATGCAATATGACAGTAATAATAAGCATATTGTCCAGAAACTGGCTGCACTACAAAAGATTAATCTTGACCATAATAAGAGGAGACAGACCAGTTGGTTTTAGAAAATTGGCTACAATCTTAAATTGTCTTGTTCACTTGAATGGCAGCTTTTTCTTGCCTGCATCCCTCTTCTCAGTTCTTCTCAAGGTCTAATAAGGGGCAACAAATTCCAGTATTTTACTAGCAATTTATTTTCTCTTCTCTTTTAATCTACATGTGAATCCTTATTTCTATAGGCAGCTTGTTTGCTCTGTTAAATAATTACAAAGATGTTTTTACTAGGCAGCAATAACTGGTTCCGTGGCGCCAGTAGAACACTGCTTTTTCTACACTTTAGGAAACCAGACCATAATGGGATGTTCCTGGAACTTCTCTTAGTAGTGACATACCGACACCAATCATGTTTTGTTTGCAACTGCTGAAATCTCTCTCTGGTTTTGGTAGCTAAAGCTGATCTAGCATTGGAATTATTTTTCCTGTCTTTTTCCCCTCTGAGTATACCTTTCTATTATTACAATTATTATTATTACCTTTCTATTATTATTAATATACCATTTCTGTTGTGCTGATATTGTAAAATTTTTAGAAGTCTGTGCATTTTCATTAGAAATATTCTAGTCTAATACTGTCATGCTCTGAGATATGAGCCCTAAGGAATTTTTACAGTATTTCTTGATCTGGCATGAAGCAACCCCTTAGGAGTAAGCAGTAGCCTTAAAATATCTCTTTGTGGAGCTCTTTGTTTTTTCTTGAGTCACTATGCTTCTACTTGCATTGTTTGCAGCAGTAATGCTTTGAGATGTACTCTTGCAGATTCTTTATGTGGAAGTGAAAAACTTGTGATCTCTTAAAATTACTTGTTTTGCTTACAGAAATAAAAAAAAATGACCTGCAAAAAGTCTGAATTTTTAAGTCTTATAGAGGGATTTTTCATATGGAAGTATCCTAAAATGCTTAACCAAGCCACTAATTGGTGCATAAGCTAACAAAACTAGACAATGTGTAGGCAGAAATATGGAAGGTATTTAGGAACATGAGAAAAGAAACAAGGAAATAAGTCCTGTCAACCATGATTATTTTTTTTCTTGGTGAAAGAGCCTGTCTTAGTTCTTAGAGCTGTAGATAGCATTTTTATGTGTGGATATTATGAGGAAAAATGCTGAGTTGGCAAACTGATTTGGCAAATAATTATTCATTGTTAGTATTTAGAGTAGAACAGTTGAATACAATATCTGAGATAAAGAGGTGCTGGTGGAGCATGAAGGCTTTAACCTTTTAAGTACCTCTTAAGCATCAAGAAAACCGCTGCTCATCTTTATCAATAGTCAGTGCCTAAGCAGATGATTTTGGGGAGGCAGGTGGAGGAGAAAATCATTAAGAAGAAACAACCTGCCACAAGATTGTATCCCTGTCATCACCCTCTCTTTCCCTTGAGCAGAAGATGTGTCTCATTGTGTAGAAGGAGATGAAAGGAACTTTCTTTGACCTACCTTATTTGATTAGACTCCCTGCTAATACTATTGTCTTCTAGAAGTCATTGAGGTGAGGTTTTTATGAAAAGTACAGTAGGGCAATGTCTGATCCTATCATTCAGTATTTCTCGTACTGAAATAAGTTGTGTACACCTCGACATGGGCAGTTTTTCTTCCAGAAAAAAATCCTGGTTATATACTTCATTACTTTAATAAATAAATGATCTAGTGACTCTTGCAGGTGCAAATGGTAATTTGTAGTGTTTTAAAGCATAGATACATTACAAGATTTATGATTATAATCAGGCAGCATTTCTAGATGGCATCATGGTTTTCTCCATGGCAACGCTTTGCAGTCGTGCTCGGCTGGCTGTGTTGCCATGCGAGGTTCACAGCAGAGACTGCTGGGGTGAAGTTCCGCTGAGTGGAATGTGTCCTGTTCTTGGTTGCTATTCCCATTCAGAACTCCCTGCTGTAAGCCTTCTGTAGGCTGCCTACCACAATTTTTCTTGAAAGCATCTTCTATAGCTGAGTTTTAAAGCCGACTGCTAATCTAACTCCTTTTTCCTTTCTTTTGTACATATTCTCATCCAGGTCTGTCCTTTAACCTGCAGGAACGAGGGTCATTTTTGTTTTAATACTAAAATTTTCTTTAATTAATCAACCAGCTTGGGCTTTTCTTTGGCAGATGTGATAAAACTCAAACCCCATGCTTGACCTCTATAGATTTTTGTATTAAAAATGCTTGTCCCAGATGCTGGGGTATCCATAGAACTAAAAAGGCTTTCCTTGAATGCGTTAGTGGAATTCTTAGCAACTCACACATGCTGTGTATTTGCTTTTATGTGGCTTTTAGATGGTCTTCAGAGGATGAAATACTTCTTGAAAAAGCTAATCTTTATTTTAAGAACATAGGTTTGTGGCCAAGTGCCACAAATATGTTTGTCTCTGGAAAGTAGGGGTTTCTCTTTTGAGCTGAATTTTTGTGACAGGTGACAGATTTCTGTGATCTGAGTTACTTCAGTTAACTCTAAAATGCTCATTAAATTGCATGGAGTACAAGGAATTTAATGAAGGAGCACATTAGCTTTGAATTGTATTGAATTTTGGCGTTATTTATTATTTGTGAATTATATCCTTTATGTTTTTCTTTATCCTTTATCAATTTTCTTATTAAATAATAAAAAAAGTCAATTTTATCAGAGGTCCTTGGATATATACACTGAACATGCATGGCTAAGATATTTTTTCCAGTGACAAATTTCATACTTATCCCAACAATGTGTTATTTTCCATTCTGGAAATAAAGTAACACTCAGAAAGAGTCATTGCTGCAGACTGAATCTGAAAGCTTCAGGACAAAAATGCATGATGCACTGTATTTATTACCTGTTAGAAAACTTGTGTCCTCTGAGAACTGCTCAATAGGATGGGGATTAATCCCAAAGTGAATTGTGTACACACATCCGATAAACTACAGAAGGCTTCAAGTATCCCGCCACAGATTGAGGTGGAGTTAAAAATACATTGAGGTAGACTTTTTTTCATCTTTTTTTACAAAGTTGTTAATTTTGGTTTCTTAACACATGGTCTTTTCCTGTTCACTAAGCACAAACTTTTATTATTAGAAATTTATTAGATACTAGAATGGTACTTTTCATGTTGTTTGCTTGATTTGCAAGGATGCAGTGTGTTGAAATACTTTGTTCTTGATTTCCAAGCTCATTAAACATACCATCAGAATATTAGAAATGCTTAATGAAATCATTACAGTGCAGGTCTTCTGTGAAATTCGTTTTTGTGGTCTAAGAAAAGTGGTGTGTCCTAATTTCTTCCAAGAAACTGTTTAACTTTATAGGTAAACTGTACAAATTTCAGGTAGTAGTTTTACCAAAAAGTAGAATTTTTAGATGAAGCAGAGTAAGTTTTACATTGTTCTGAATTTGGCAAATATTTTTATTTGAAATTTTACCTTGACTTGCATTGTGACTCCACAAAAATGATTTTTGGAGAAAGAAAATTATGATAATTATTTGTATGGTACTCATTCCTTGGTAACTTATCTGTTTGTTCTCTGCTAGGTTGAAGACTGACAAAGCTTTGCGTTTGAGTATCATTGGTGAGCAGAAACTTCTATTACTGAATACAGTATTCAACTTTTTAGCCTAGATTTTAAGATTTACTGTCTTTAGAAATACTCCAGTTACAGTTTCTTTATAATCTGACCTTATAATCTTAAAAAAAGACTTCGTTGAAATGCTAAAATACCTGACATGTTCGCTCAAGTAGTATATACAGGACTAAAGTTGTGGCTGAGCATAGCCTAATCTTTAGTCAGTGTACATGACAATAGGGCAATATAGACCGAACATCTGTTTTGTGCATCTATACATGTATTTATTGTACTTGTCTCCATGCTTTTTCTAATTATAAAAGAGGATGATATATGTGGGTTAGCAGACACATTCTGCTAGCAAGTAAATTCAAAACTTTGAGACACAACCTGGAATATTTCTCTTTCATATAATTGACACTGCACCTTTTTAGTTTAATCTGTTTAAAAATTGTGATGATCGGAACTGTTGCTCAATCATTGTGGTTTGTTTTTTTTTTTTCCCTTGGGGCCTTCTTAAGTTTCCATCTTAAGCAATTGATACAGTGATATTTTAAACACTAATATCCAGTAAAGCAAAGTGTAATGTCTTTTTTCCATAAGGAAGATACAAAATACATCTGAAATGATGTGAGAATGTTTCTATTACGGCTGCTTTTATACCTGGTACACACAATATCAGTGAGTCTATGATGCTATTCAAAGTTTTTGAAATAAACACCCATTTTAAAAGATTTTGAAGAACTTTAATCTGTGTTGATGCTATAGTGATGACGTAATCATTAATGTTAAGTTTTTATTCTTGTAGGAGAA
Organism: Vanellus vanellus; assembly: GCF_965231255.1. Taxonomy (NCBI): domain Eukaryota; kingdom Metazoa; phylum Chordata; class Aves; order Charadriiformes; family Charadriidae; genus Vanellus; species Vanellus vanellus. Next base: position 40,647,333 of record NC_138909.1, read on the forward strand.
AAACTGCAGTGGTTTCAAAGTCACCTTGACCCCAGTAAAATTGAGTACACAAAGAAGGAAGCAGGCGAACTAATTGAAAAGTAAGACTGGTATTAAAAAGCTTGATTTGTCTTTCAAAATAATGTTCTTAAATTCTGTAAAGTGATAATGACTCAGAGGAGGACTTTTTGTATATTACTATTAATATCAAATAGTTGATTCTGTTGCAGCTGAGGTCAATTATGTGTTGAAAGATGTATATATTCACACTATAATTACTGAAGTAAGTCGTGTTGTTTGTTTTTGTTTTTTTTTTTTTTATTAAGTTTAGCTCTGCTTTTGTAGTGTGTAGAGGACTCTGATTTCTATAGTAGTAGTTGCATGAATTTGGTAGTTGGGTTATTCAGTGACACTTAAATGCACAGATTTCATTCTACTTGCTCCTTTATTCTTTAATTTTCTTTACTGAGAAGATTAAACAGTACTCAGGTGGGTCAATTTTTAGGCCCGGAAATACCAAAAGTGAATCTGCTAAGAAGAAACTCGGTTGTTTCTGTGCTGCTGGATGTATGTATCTGTGGCTTGTTATCATTTTTCACCTGCTACCTAAATAACATTATATATATGTATTTTTACACAGTAGTACTGTATCAGTTTCCTTTCAGAAGCTCTAACATTTCCTACACTGTTCATGGAACCTGTAAACTGCTAATCAACACTAGTGATACTGCAAAGGCAATAAAAGCTTACTTTTCGGATTTGGGTTGGACGTTTGCGAGATGGTGTAGAACACATGCCAAAGAAGAACTTTACTTTAAAAATTATTATTGAGGTGATGCAATTCAGCAACTAAAAGTTAGGAATACTTAGATATAACGCTGGTCTTCCGGAGCAGGTGAGTTATAATAATGTGGGAGTTTTGTTTTATGCAAACATAGCTTTAAAGCAAAAAAAAAAACAAAACTATTCTTCCTGGAAGCAGCAGATACTTCAAATGAAGTTCTAAATGGAGCTTCCACTTTGAAGATTAAAATAATAGTTCAAATATAAGAAACATCTCTGACTAATTTAGAAAATAAATACAATTAGTAAAATAACATCTCAGATTATCAAAGTAATTCTGTTTTGCAAAAGTTTTGCTTGACTGCATCTAGCATAAATGTATTTTATTTTTCAGTTATATGTGTCGATTCAATGCTGAATTGGAGCAGATTGAATTACAAAACAGTATTAAAGGTAGACAAGGAAGACAGCATGTTTCACGGGAAACTGTCATCAAGCAGACCATAGAACGTGAAAGACAACTCTACGAAGGCTATGGAATGGGTATGTAAAAGCATTAGAAATAATCCTGTGGTCACGCCTTCTCCTCCTGCTCATGAGGCTACAATCTAAATGAAATTTCTAGACATTGCCTTTATTTTTCTCTTTTAAGGATTTAACTAACTGCTAGGTATTTATGCCTTGCAGAGGAATTTTGGAGGAGGGGCAGGGTGAAGAAAAGGAGAAAAAAGATGGTGGAGATTTGACTCATTTCTGCTTTACTACTTTGCATTTGTGCATCTTTGCTATTACTGCCTCTTTGGTGCAGGCATATATAGCATATTTTTGAAACTGAAGTGAGATTTAATGCACCTGTCTCAAATACAAATTCTCTTCAGCAGCTTGCTTGGACCTTCATTATATACAAAGTATTTTTTATCTTAAAAGGGCATTTCAGTGGGTGTGCATGTTTTAACATGCATTAGCGTGAAGACTTTATTTGCTTCTGTGGGGAATAACCAGCATCGCTTTCTCAACAAATTAATTACTATTTTTAGGTGGGCTTTGCTGTCTGGACTTGTGCTAATGAAGTCTTTATACAAAGCTTTCTCTAACATTCTTTTGATAATATAGAAACTTACTGTTAGGGATAAACCTGTGGCCTAACTTGCCCCTTTCCACCGATGTGGGCCAGTGGCATGAGGAACTTCAGCAAGTTTCATATCTTGCGAGAGTGGACTTGGAGAGAACCAAAGCCTCTGAACTCATGGGCCTAAAACATCTTCAGAAAGAGACCTTTCATTCCACTAAGGTTGAGATGTGTTTCATGTGGGAGAATGATTACAGCAGAAACTGTATTACTAATGTATTTCCAAAATTTGAATATTTCTGGAATTTTCCTATTAAAATTTAGGTATTCCACAAAGAAATCCTGGGCTATTGTGACACATCTACTCTACATGCTCTATTCTACAGGCATAAATGATAATTCACAAGTAGAAAAACACGTTTTTCCTCTCTTTTTCTTCTCAGGCAGAGGAGTTATGCTCTTTTCTTTGACTTACTGGAGATGGTGGTGGAGGGAGTGTAAACACTCTGTGTGTGCGAAGGCCCTAACACTTAACCTCTTAATAATCAAAAGCCCACAAAACCTGAAGATTTAAAATTTAAAATCTATTGTAGATAAGAGCCTAGTGGAAAGCACCTGTGAGTTTTTAAACATTCACCTTGGCCATTATCACAAGTTTGAGTAAAATCATATTGCCATATATTCTTGTTAACTTTTTTATTACCATCCATCTTCCTTTGGGGTAGCCATCTATGCCAGAGAATGAAATCTTCTGAGGAGCACTTGTGTGAAAACCACAACGTAAGCATTAGAGCTGAAATTTTCCTTTTAAGATGCATACTCTTTAAGAAGAAACACTTAAACTCTTTCTGAAAGTATTTTCTGGTTTTGCAGGTAGTATACAGGTGCAAGCTACACGTGAGAAAGAGAAACAAAAGACTGAAAAGTTGGTAGCTGGAACTAGGCTGAAGGAAAGCAGCAGCAATCTGGTGAAAAAAAGGGAGAAAGGCAAAGGGATAATGAAAGTGCAAAAAGCAAAGAGTTATTTTGAGGAGAGTCAAGTACAAAATAGTAGTGAAATTTATGTATTTTGCTTTAACAAATAAGCATGTTGGAGTTGAGTAATGAACTTGGCTTTAATGCTAAAGTATTATTCAGGCGTAATCAGTCCTTCTGTGAAAGTATGTCATGGAAGACACGAAAAATTATCCTGTGGTTAGCATACAAAGCACAGCAAGGTTTGGCTTGTGTGTCATATTCCCCTTTCCCCCGTTTTATATTGTACCAATAAACAAAATGAATGGCTTTAAAATTTGCCAGTTAGCACTTTCGCAACCTGCGGTGACAGAGAAATTCAGGAATATCTGTATGACGTCATGCGTAATCTTTGATTTCTTTGAAGGGGGGGAAGAGTCATGGGAAAATAGATACTATGAATGTCATCAAATAGCTCAGTTGTAGAAAATCTCCTTTTTGGTTTAGCTTTTAAATTTTAGTTCTTCCTTTTTTCCTTACTGCTTTGTGGAAAACTGACAGAAAAAAGCATTAGGACTAGATAGAAAGATGTCAAATGCACAAGCACAACATAAAAATAAAGAAGAATCCAGAAATATTGTAAGCAAAATTTGAGGTTATTACAGTATTGGTAAGTAAAGCATTCAGAGAGCGTGGTGCAACTTCACATATTAAATACACTCTCAAATTATTCATTATTTGTTATCACAGCTGCTGCAGGTTTTGCTCTCTGTCTAGGACAGTATTCATTCAGAGAAAATAGTTGCTACTAAATACTGTAATTAGAGATTGGGGATAAATGGAGATCAGCTGGAAACTGCTTTTATGCTCTAGCTCATTATTATCCCTGGAAGCTGTAGTGAGTGGAGCTTTTATAACTGACTTAGTATTTGTTGGTTTTTTTCCCCCTGTTCTTGAACTCAGTTATTTCTTGTGTGCATTTGCATTTGCTATGAAGAGACCACATGATATGAATTGTTCACATTTAGGAAAGTCTCCTAAAATTTGATGCTGTGTATATGTATATCAGATATATGTAAATGAAAAATTAATTCTTCCTTACTGGCTGTTTACAAAAGCGGTAGATATCCAAAAGCATAGTAAATTTTAGTCTTTTTTTTTTTTTTTTTAAATCAGTACGGGTACAGGGAACATTCAGTCTATCTGTGAGGTTGTTGAGTTTTGTTAGCAGCTTCTTATCACTTCCCTACTCTTTAAATATATTATAGAATCATAGAACGGTTTAGGTTGGAAGGGACATTGAAGATCATGGAGTTCCAACCCCCCTGCCATAGACAGGGACACCTCCCACTAGACCAGGTTGCCCAAGGCCACGACCAGCCTGTCCTTGAACACCTCCAGGGATGGGGCCTCAACAACCTCTCTGGGCAACCTATTCCAGTGCATCACCATCCTCAGAGTGAAAAATTTCTTCCTAATGTTTAATCTGAACCTGCCCTCTTCCAGTTTAAAGCCATTACCCCTCGTCCTATTGCTACATGCCCTAGTAAAAAGTCCTTCCCCATCTCTCCTGTAGGCCGTCTTTAGGGACTGGAAGGCCACAATAAGATCTCCCCGGAGCCTTCTCTTCAGACCCAACTCTCTCAGCCTCTCCTCATAGGACAGGTGCTCCAGCCCTCAGATCATCCTCGTGGCCCTCCTCTGGACACGCTCCAGCAGGTCCATGTCCTTCTTATGTTGGGGACTCCAGAGCTGGATGCAGTACTCCAGGTGGGGTCTCACAAGAGTGGAGTAGAGGGGCAGAATCACCTCCTTTGACCGCTGGCCACGCTGCTTCTGATGCAGCCCAGGATACAGTTGGCCTTGTGGGCTGCGATTGCACATTGCTGGCTCATGTTGAGCTTCTCATCAGTCAGCACCCCCAGGTCCTTCTCCTCAGGGCTGCTCTCCAGCCATTCCCCACCGAGTCTGCATTTGTGCTTGGGATTGCCCTGACCCAGATGTAGGGCCTTGCACTTGGCCTTGTTGAACTGCATGAGGTTGGCTTGGTCCCACCTCTCCAGCCTGTCCAGGTCCCTCTGGATGGCTTCCCTCCCCTCCAGCGTGTCTACCTCGCCAAACAGCTTGGTATCATCAGCAAACTTGCTGAGGGTGCACTCGACCCCATTGTCCATGTCACCAACAAAGATGTTGAACGGTACAGGTCCCAGCACCAATCCCTGAGGAACACCACTTGTCACTGGTCTCTACTTGGACATCGAGCTGTTGACTACAACTCTTGGAGTGCGACTGTCCAACCAGTTTTGTATCCACCAAGTGGTCCATTTTTTGAATCCATATCTCTTCAATTTAGAGACCAGGATATCATGTGGGACAGTGTCAAATGCTTTGCGCAAGTCCAGGTACATGATATGGGTTGGTCTTCCCTTGTCCACTGCCGCTGTAACCTCTGCGTAGAAGGCCACCAGATTTGTCAGGCATGACTTGCCCTTGGTGAAGCCATGCAGACTGCTACCAATCACCTCCTTATTTTCTATGCGCATTAGCAGAGTTTCCAGGAGGATCTGCTCCATGATCTTGCCAGGCACAGAGGTGAGACTGACTGGCCTGTAGTTCCCTGGGTCTTCCTTGTTTCCCTTTTTGAAAATAGGGGTTATGTTTCCCTTTTCCAGTCAGCTGGAACCTCACCAGACAGCCACGACTTCTCAAATATGATGGCTAGTGGCTTAGCAACTTCATCTGCCAGTTCCCTCAGCATCTGAGGCATCAGGTCCCGTGGACTTGTGCACCTTCAGCTTCCTCAGGTGGTCTCATACTTGATCTTCACCTACAGTGGGTGGTTACTGCAGTTTTCTTCCTGATGTTGTCATTTGTGTGTGTTTATGTTTTTAATCTGGTCTTACAAGTTTCTAGCAAAACTATTGAAACGGAATCCTCGATTTTTAAAGGATATGCTCTTGGAACTCAGAGGTAGCATGCTTTCAGTTGAAAAGTGTCATAACTATTTCATCTGAACATCATACATTCTAATTACGTTGCCTGTTCTCTCAGAAGCATAATGTCAGTCTTGGGGGGAAAATGGCCTTTAAAGCTATATGTGCCGGTTTTGTTAGTTAATTCTTGAAACTTCAGGTTATAAGGAAATTGATTTAATTCAGATGAAAGCTGTGTCTGCTAGTGTAACTAGCGTACTGTTTGTTAGCTGCCGTTTTCTGTAATGATCATTACTGTGAAACTGAACGGTTCTTTGTCTAAAGAGCATCTACAGTTTCTAACATGCTTTTCCTTTTTTAACTTCAGGCTGCAATTTCATCTTTTGACCTGACTTGGGTGTTTCTCTGTATGACAGTTCTAATGGATGTGATATATATGCAGCCTATATTCTGTGCAGATCACTGACAGAGCAGTGACATTTCAGTTCTTGTGAGATTTAGGTAAATCTCTTGTGCTCATCTTTGCTTTGGGAGAGAGAAGTGGTTACTGCTATGAAGAATAATAATGTTTTGTATTATCAGCATACTTCTGGAAGGAAATAAAACATCTCAGCAGACTGTCACAGAGCACTTGGTTAAAAAATAGTGCTGTGGGATACAGCTGCAGAAGGATGTTCAGACACCAGGATTAGCTCCTCTAGCCCCTTTTTCTGTAGTTATGCTTTAGAAGCCCTCCAGTTCAAGCCTGTGCACAGAGGAAGGATGGGTTAGACTTACAGCTGAAAGAAGCGTTTTACTTCTGATGCCCATAAGAACTTTGAAGTAATTTGGTCCAGTGCTTCTCCATCCAAACAGATGGAAAGGTGCTGACTTTACAGTATTTTACGCAAGTTCTGTGTTATAAATTAAGCTCAGTGACTTTGCTTTTTCCTTGTTAGGAAATGGTGTTAAGCACTAACATCTTCATGACCAGGTTTGAGAGCCACCATGCTGTTTGTTCATCTTTAGAAGAGAGACAGGAAAGTAAAACTATCTGAAAGGGTCAGAAACATGAAAAAATGCTTACTTAAATTTTTCACTACTGTTGCTTTATAACTCATAGGTTGCTGAATACTTCATCTTAGAAATGCCAGACAATATCCATTCCCCAGAATACTGTCTTAATTTCTTTTCCACTAACTCCTGTGCCATATTTCTCTGTCTTCCATTTTTTCCATCTTTAGTTCAAAAAAACACGCTCCTGTGACTTAACATTTCTAAGCAAACTAAGAAGTTCACAAGTAGCAGCAAAAACCATGACACTGGCTCATGCTGAGGAGGTACTTCTGAGTAAGACGAGTGTTATTAATCTGAAAATACAGCACTACTGCAGCTTTCCACCATAATTTAAAAAATCAGTTACTGTGCAGTATATAGTTACTTTATTTCTACGCACATGGGACCAGAGTTTCTAGTTCTGTTCCTAATCTGGCAACTCTGCGGTTTGTATTGTGTAACATATTGGAAACACACATGTAAGCATAACTTAAAATTTTGTCACTGCCAAACCAGCAAAGGATGATTCAGTGCCAAATCTTGGCTTGTCACAGAGTCTCCCCCCTTTAGAATGCCTGCTTTCTCGTGACGTTGGTGAGCCCTGGATGACAGGCTAGATAAAACTATTAGGACTTTTTCCAAAGAGAATATTCTATGTAAGTTAATTTAATTAACTTTTTTTTTAATGCTTTCCAAGGTGTTTTTTCATCAAAAAAAAAGCAATTGAAAGGGCTTCATTTGAAAGTCTTGTAATTTAGTCCTTGGTTTGTCTGAGAATAACACTGAACTGTATATTGGTTCACTGCTTTGATAGAAGGAACAAATACAAATGTCAGTATGGGGCAGTTGTCCCAAATTAGCATGGTGCCACTTCTGCTGAACTCACTGTATACGTCACTAAGCTCTGTCCTAGAAGCAGACTGAGTAGGCATTGCTCCTTGTAAAATACCTGACAGAAGGGAAGAACTTCCTCTCTTGGGGGTGAGGATGGTTCAGCATTTGGCACTATGCTGCCAAGAGTGCAGTTCAAAGGACTGCAAAGAAAGCAAGAGGCACCATGGCTTTGTTTCAACGCTTAGTTGGAAAGGATGGACCTAATGCGTCATTAATGTCTGTCACAACCAGGGAATCAGCAGTCAAAAAAAGGATTAGGTACATGTCTCTGCCTTGCTTTGCTCGGCTGTGAGCAGTATCACCTTAGCTATTTCCAAGAAGCAGGCTGCAGAAATCAGTGTAATTGTTCTTCAGTTGGTAACTACAACCCAGTCTGAAAGGAGGGAATATTTTTCTGAATAATAAGGACTATCTGGCCACAAAAATAAGTGACAGGTATCATCATCCTACATTCTGTAGTAGCAAAATCATCTGTAATCCTGCATTGATAGTATGATCTGATGTATTACTGTGAGACTTGCAAGAATTGATAGATGAACAAAGGCAGAACTGTATGTTCAGGATTTGCTCAAGGTCAGTATAAGAAGTTGCTGAAATGTCACATTTTAAAAGCTAAAATAATAAAGTGGATTTAATGTTATAGAGGTAGCAAGCATCTTCCTTGTTGAGAAACCTGCTGGCTGTGAAATCTGTGCCGTTCATAGACATGAGGTATTTTAGACTGCAAAAATTTCAAGGCTCCTAAAGCGTAAATCTCTATAAATTAGTGAAGATGTTAAACACAGGTCATTTGCAGTACTTTAGGACTGACCAAGTAAAGAATGACATTGCATCAAGGCAAAGCAGCTTAGGCATCCTAGGTAAAATTCTACATGAGTTTATAAACTACACATCTAGTTGGCTACTCCAGGAGGGGGTGGGGGTGGAAGTCTGTCCCATAGGTCTCTGTACAAGATGTTAAGATGTTTGCCTTCCTTTTTACTACCAAAGGTAATAAAGATTTGTTGTGAGTATATGTCACTTATTTCTGTTAGTGTGGAAGACTGAAAACTTTCACTCCTTACAAGTGTTGATGTTTGTTTCTGTTCAACCCAGAGGAACATCAGTTTATGAGAGGAAACATGTGCCAACAGTCTGTGTAAATATTATGGTGCATTTACTGCAGTATTTAACAAACATTTCAGCAACCAGGGAATGCTAGTTTCCCAGTATTAAATGGTTTATAGAACAGGTATTTAACAATGGAAACTATAATTGCATTGGAGTGAGACTAATTGTTATCAAATAGCTGTTCTTTGCTTTTAGACTGTCATATTACAGGTGGAAGGAAGTAGTATTATATTCCAAAATCCAAGAATGTATTCTATTCAAACACCTGACATCTTATTGTACTCTTCCCAGTGTTTGTATTTTAAAAATACACACACACATATATATTCTTGTACTGCATGGTAAATTTTACAAAGTGTATTTAATGGTTACATTTTTTTACTTGACTTATCAGAGTTACTTTCCTAATTGTACTGCTGATCTGCCTTGTCTGCAGTAGTGACTTAAGTGCTTGGAAATTTTTTTACAAAAGCATTTCAAAATACTTATGGACCACTTAGTACTCATTGACTTACAGTGAGGCTTGTATCTTTAGGTCAGCTTTGAAAATAAGCTTTCTTATTTTACCTTTCATCTGTTGTGCATATTTATAGTAAGTTCTGCAAGGCAGAATTGTCTTTTTATTACGTGGATGAGTGAATGTCTTAAAAACTAGCATAACCAGACCTTGATCTTGGTTGAGGATGTTAGTTATGCTTTTAAAGCAAATAATGAATTAATTATTTTCCTAGTTTCTTCCCTGGACTTTTTTTAAAGGGAAACTTTAAATTTTGCTGTTTCTCAGATGTTTCAATTTAGAGAAAATGAGGTACCCTCTTTTTATTATTTGTCAGGATTGGTTTTTCAGTAATTGGCACATGTGAATTCTGGAACAGTTTATGGGTATAAGTTCACTTCATTTTCTTTAGAAGAGAGAGGTCTTCCTGTTTATATATTGCTTTAGAAACTTTCTAATATGAATCCTCATTCTCATTTTTTTGGTCTTTTAATCTCTGAAATAATATGTTCAGCACTTCAGCTCACATTTCTTTCTCTGAAATAAGACTCGAATAATGTAACACGTCTAACAGAATTTAATTTCATTCCCATTAGAAATCCCAGACATTATGAACAGAAAGCATCTTAAATTTTTCAGGTAAGTTCTTCTTATTATCACTACTGATCTGTTGACACAAAACAGTGTTTCTGAATTTGACATGTTGTATGTCTTTGTCTTAAAAAAGAATTTATGCAAAAACTGTCAAAGAATTTCTTATTTGAAAAAGCAGACTAGGTATGGTGTTGCGTTTTGGCATTTTTAGCTGTTACGAGCTAAATGCTGGTGACAGTTAATCATTAAAACATTGGAAGGGTTAGAAAGCTTCAACAGTTAGAATTCCGTTCCTGTATCTGAAGTATCTTTCTTTCAATATTCTTAGAGCATATTTTCTCTTTACCTAAAATTCTTACCTCAGCTGTTCACTGATTTACGCAAAAAGGGTTAGCATTTACTATTCTGTTTAAGGATCGAGACATAGATTTATTGATAAATGGAATTACTGTTTTCTTACCTGAAATGAGATTTCAGATGGTAATTGTAGTCTCATAACATAGTGACCTAAGTTATTTATAGTCAGAACTTACCATTAAGTAACTAAAACAGCATGAAGTTCTTAGTCATGGTTTCTGAGATCCAACTCTAGCTGTAGTACAGTAGTTTTTGTGTGTATATACTAGTTGAAACTCTGAAGTGAACTGATGACTTGCATCCAGTTAAAAGATCAGCGAGCTGTGAAACTTGCTGCTAGCTCATCTGGGCCAGCAAGCCAGTATGTCTTGGTAATGGATTGAATGAACACTCTTGCTGACAGCTCTATCAAATGAGATTCTTTAAAGCTAAAAAAAGACTTATGAATGCTTATCTTGCAAGGGATGATATATAACTAACTCCTCGGGGTGGTATGTAGCCAGAAGTTATACTTACAGGATGTTGAAATAAAGCCAGAAATCTCAAAGAAGTGACAGGCCTCTGGCTGCTGTGTTTATAAATACACAATTGACTTCTTGTACTGGAACAGCTAATGGAAGTGTTGTTGTTTTATTACCTTGGTAGAGCAAAAACATATTTATCTTATAATTGGCAAATACTGTCTTTGCCCTTGAGAAAAATTATCCATGAAGTACATTTACTATAATCAAGAAAGCATTCTATTAATTGAGTACTGGATTTAACTTGTGATATTTAAATGAACCCTTCCTCCTTCATGCAGCCTTTTGAAATAATATACTTATGTGAATTAATGTTTACTAACATTTTATGTCCCCTTGAAGTCAGTCATACAAGATGTTAACTGTTACCATAAATCATAATGAAGAACTGTACGTACATATGATATTAGGTCTGCAAATTGAGCATCCAGATGAAAAAACTCTTCCAAACTGCTTTTCCATTACTTATAAGACTGGGAGTTTAGTGTGTCAAACCTAAAAGCAGGTGGTGTGAAGTAACTGAGGATACAAATAGTCTGTGGGAATAAAGTGAATAATCTATTATTTTTTGTTGTAGTTCAGAATGTCAAATCTGAAAGTACTTAATTCTTCACAGAGAAATTACAGCTGCTGTAGCGTACAAGATCAGGGAATACGTTGGTGGTTATTCATACTGCAGTGGGACTGATAGTATGACTTAGAAAAGCAGCCTCAGTTGAGCTAGCATCTTCTGAGGAAAGGTGAATTAACTCTGCCATTTCTTCCTGCTATTTCTATCAGTAATTGTTTTTCAGTATTTTCTTTTTTTTTTTTTTCTTTAAGAGAATGGGATGGTGATCTGAGGAAACTGCCAAACATCAAAATGAAAAAGCTGTCAGCTAAGGATGCTGCTTGCAGTCAGCCTGAGGTGGCAGATGTGAAAGCTAAAGAAGAATTGAATAAAGCAGAAGAGGTGGCCTAATGAGCATCAGCTGATTCAAGAGCTGAAACAGCTGAAGGGAATTGTAAGAAACCTATTTTAATTATCACAGAAACAAGAATAAATTCTAACTATATTTGGAAACGCTTTGCTAGTTGCATTTTTTATGAGTTCACTGTGTACCTATGGTAAAGAGTAAACAGTATATTATTGGGTAAAGCTGTATATTATTGGATGAAAAAAAAAGAATATAAATAAATACATAAAATCTTAATTTCGTCCTTACTTCTCATACTGTACCTTCTCTTTAGGATGCAGACTCCTGAATAGACAAAGCAATTGTTGTTTGTATCTTGAAATCCTGACTAGTTGAGTACCTCTTCCCTGGTCACAGAGTGGTCATGATTAGGACACCTGTTAGAAATACTATGTGGTGGGAAATCCTTACCTTTTCCTGGCAATGTCAAGAATGTATATCACTTAGTATACAAATAGCAGGTACCCTGGTAAACAGCGGGGCCAGCAAGTGGCACCTTTTATCCATCTCTTGTGGTGGTGGCTGGAGACCTCTCTAGGCGTACGCAGTTTTGTGGAGAGCAGTAATAGGCCTTATCTCACAAAATCCTGTGCTGTGTGGCACAGAACGCTTACCTTGGCTGTAAGAAATGCTCTTCCACTTGGTGGAAATGTATATGCAGAAGATGAGATACACGGAGCATCAGTTAATCATGAAGAACTCATCTTTTGTACCTTCTCTTGTCTGAGAATCTGTGCTGGAAAGACTTCAATAAAATATTATTTTATGTTTTGTCGAGAAAATTTGAGAGAATTAAACTGTTCTCGCCACTCTGTATTGAAGAATTAAGATCAGAAGCCAATTAAAGTCCCTACTGTCTGTTTTTTAGTATGTCTTTTGTCCGTGCCTTTTTTTTTTTTTTTTTTTTTTTGCTGACCCCTCTGAGAAAGCTGCTCATTTTAAAATTAAGTTGCTTAGGGCTTTCAAATAGCAGGCTTGCTTTATGAAGCAATTCTTTAGATGCCTTTAAATGTGTCTTTCAGGAAGGCTCTTAGCAGCTTCTCACTTTTAATGCTGTAAAATATAAAAAAAAAGGAAAAAGGGGCAAGGGCAAAGCCAGGGATAATTTCACAGCAGGCATTAAGTAGGACATCTCTTAGTGCGGATTAGATTGTCTGGGCACAGAAGTCACTGCTCAGATATACTGTCTGTACGCGTTGTAGGAGTCAGTTCAGATGCCTTTTTAATTACGTGGAAACAATTATTTCTAGTGTATAATATTTGCAGTACTTGATCCCCAGTACAGTTCTGTGTGTTAAACAACAAGGGTTTGGCATGGTAAATGGTTATGTGGGTTTCCCAGATTTCTTTTACGCATATCTAGGTGTGTATTTTCTTAGCTGTGCAGTACGTGTTACTGATGAGTGTTATTCTGTTACCAGTTTTTCCCTTTTTACAAAATAGTCTTGTGCCATCCTTTCATGTTTTAGGAAACCAATCTATTTAGGTAATAAAGAATTAACCACTGTTCTCCTTAAATTAAAATAAAGAAGAAACACGATTAAATTTAACAGACCTGCAGCATGTGTGTGTGATCTAATGGATCTTCAAATGGACTGCAAGTCTTAAACCTCGCTAGACGTCTTATCCTCTGACAGCAGCCATATCTCTAGGCCACCGAATTACTGCTTTGTGTTTGAAATAAGTGTGCTCAAGTGCAGGGCAGGCCTTTGATATTTTTTTAACTTTGTTAAATTGAGATGTGTTGTGGAATTCAGTTTGTTTTGATTTATAAAACTTGAGGTGTTAAACTGTGGTGGAAGTTGAGCTAGGTAATTGGTCTGAACTAAAGCTGTGTGCATCTTTGTTCAGTGCTTTGACAGATTTTGCCTTTCAAAAGATTCGTCTTAAATTTTTGCTTGTATGCAATGTCTGATGTGCTTTGAAATGGTAAGTAGAAACATTGCAGAAAAACTCACTTTCCCGTTACATTGGGTAAAATACAGAAAGAAAATGAGTAGTAAGGGAAGTAGAAGGTGTCACAGTAATGACAGTGTATTAGGCTGACATTCTGGTGAATGGTTTAAAAAAGATTGTCATGCAAAGTTATGAAGAATGAGATGTTCTGTATTCCTTGGAACAATTCAGTAATAAGGCATTATAAAAAAAGTAATTATTACTTATGTGATTGATGTGATAGTCAAATATTTGAAGTGATTTCTTTTTTAACATTTCTTATCCACACTTCAAGAACATGTTTACAATTTGGACTTTGTTCAGTTTGTGGATTTTCTCTCTTGAAGTCCATGTATTGACTGCTTGTTTAGCTGGCTTTTAAACTGTCTTGTTGACCTACTGAATAAGCAATGAAAAAAGAACAGTTTCTGTGTATGAACTTTTTCCATTGAATTATCAGAAAGCAGCATACATAGCTGCCAAGTATTCATATTTGAATTGAAAAGTAATCTAAGCTTAAGTTGGTGACATGCAAGACCAATTTACCAGATGAGTTTTGTTGCAGAATACTAATGTGGCAAGGGGAAAGAACAAAAAAAAAAAAAAAAAAACAAACCACAAACAAAGCTACTTATTATTTTTAATTTCTGTGCTCAAGAGTTTTTGTGCTGAGAGACCCAGGGGGGTGAGGGGGATGTAGGGAGAGTCTTTTGCTTCACATGTTGCTGAGACAAGTTAGTGTAATCTCTCCTATTAGTTTCATAATCCAATCATGCCTGTTTTTTAAAGCCAGCTATTAGGGTTTTGTATGTTGATGAATTTCTTCCCTATGATGGAAATAAAAGGATGAATGCTCTCAGGAGTTTTGAATTGTTATTCTGTTTCTTTAAAATTAAAATCTAAAAGCAGCTGCTGTTAACAGAGGGAATGGGAAATATTATGTGATGTTCTCTGTTCTTACAAACTTGCTGTAGGGAATACCTTGAAATTCGGTTCATTTGTAACTAAGGATTACAGACTTTAATGTTAAATCCTCTATTGTAATTCTCTGTAATTGACAGGGTTTTTTTTCTGGTGAAAGATTAATGTTACAGAAGATTTCTTTCATTCTTAACTTGTCAGATATTACTTCACAATATCCCTGTGTTTTTTTAGTCTTTAACTGTGAAGTTGTAATAGTTAAAACTCAGGTTTCTTTAATTATCAGGGCTTATATTAAACAAACAATATTTCAAACAAAAAAATAACATTTGAACATGGAAAGGCACTTCTATACAAAAACTTCAGACTTTTTTTAATGTACTTTCTAATTTGTTACACTGTACTTTGCAGTGTACTTACTAAGGTATGCTTTTACTCCAGCCAGCCTTGGAGAGCTAAGACTTCTCCAAGGAACTAGCTGAATTACATTCAAACTTTCAGTAGCAGCTGAGCTGTTAGTTGTGCTCTGATTCTGGAACTTACTCTATTGAGAGTCTCAGCTGGGAAGAACCAGCTGACTTTTATTCCAGTAGCTGTATGATTTTTTTCATGTAAACAAAGCAAATGTTGATATTAAAAAAAAAAAAAAAAAGCACAACAGAAATCACTATTCTTCTCAAGACTGGTTGTATGCAGTGGATAAGTTAATTTACAGTTCTTTAGCGTTGGAAACAAATGTGACTGAATGAATGGAACTGTTCACCATGGCTTTTCAGTCTGTTCCACAAAGTTGGTTCTAAAGGGATGAGACTTCCAAAATTTGTGATGTGGAGAAACAAGCACTTAGCCTCAGTATTGTATTTTTCCTTTTTTCCTCTACCAAAGTATGTGTCAGTCCTTAGGGAACTCCAGTATGTGCAGTGGGATGCAACAAGTCAAAAAGGTAACATACGAACCATCTTCTGAGCCATTCTGAAGTATTTCAAGAAGTATACTTCAAGAGTATCTTATGTGTGAATGTATTTTTTTTTTGTCTTTGATTCCAATAACATATTTAATCATCTCTGTAATGACACTGCCATATGGGAGGACAGAGTCTGGGATCCAAAAACGTGTACGTTGGAGTCCCACTTTTAAAAAACTTTTGTTCCTAGACACCTGGCAGATAGGAAAGAGTAGTAAAAAAGGACATTATTGATTTTCTCAGCAGAAGAAGTTCTCTGCTTAAGGAATCCTCCAGGCTTAGTTTTCTAGTACAGGGCGAAGAAACATCTGCACTACAGAAGTATGTCAAATTGGATTGTTTGGTCAGTCTCAGCATGATACAATGCATACATCATATTTCTATTTTCTAGCTTTTTCAAGAGTGAAAATTCATTATAATTGACTTCCAGACTTTCTCAACAATAAGTAAGTTTTACAGAGGTAAGAAACTTTGCTAATGGGGTGTTGTGATTTATGTACGGCAATTTAAACTGTTGCCTTAAATACAGCTAGCACAGGATCATGCACAGTTCCTATAATGAAAATCTAAAAATAAGCTGACGGTGGGAGACTTATTGTAGTAGTCCTGTAATCAAGTTCCCTATTTCTTAACTGCTTGTATTGCCAAAACTGTATCATTTTCTTAAAGGAAGAGTTTAATAGTAGTTACAAATGAAAAATAAAACTATTTAAACTTTAAACTAAGTTATTAGACCAAAAAGCCAGCATTACTTTAAAAACAGAAGCATTTTCTAAAGAAAATGCTGCCACAGAAGGGTGGCAGCATTCTACTAATGTCAGCTCATATTCAAGTTCACATATAGTCAACCAAGACAGTAACGTGCTGATTTGAAAATTTATAAAATGAACTATGCCTGTTGCTAGGACATGAACTGGCCAAAAGCTCTTCACCATACTTTTTTAATGAAATATTCTTTTTTCACAGCTATCAAAATGTACTAGCAAACTTAGAGGTAAAGTGGCACTTGAAGAAGATTCACTACTAAACCCTTTGCCTGAGCTTTCTTCTAGACCAATTTGCTCTTTTGACTGCATTCTTCAGGGCTCCAGTAAGTAGCAGTTTTGCTTCTGAGAGCTATTAAGTTTTTGTTGGGTGGTTTGTTGTTCTTTTCTGAGCTTATTTTAACATAACCCATCTAAATCTTGCTACTTTACTTTTCACTTCTATGCTGTTTGTGAACCATTACTAAATTTTGTAGAACATGTTGTTTACCATGTTCCCAGAGATATGCATACACAGATGTAACAATTCATGCTTCATTAGAGCCTTATTTTTTCAAATTATAAACTGCACGAGGTCTAAAGGTATTGTAACTATATGGTAGTTCTGAAGGGAAACAAAAAAACAAAAAAAAACCAAAAAACCCCCATGCCTTTTACTGAACTAGATGACCCTAAAGAAATAAGAAAAAGTTATCCTTTGCGTCATACAGGCTAGACAGTTTCCCATATGGCTTTCAAGAGATGTTATCCGTTGTTAAAATAGGACCCAATTTAGTTGTTAACACACTTAAAAATTACTGTGACCTGTCTTTGTTTTTTATTCGGACTAGTGCTGATTATTGTATTTTCATATATTATTACCTTTGAGCTGTTTAAAAGAAAAAAAGTTCTTTGATTCAGTTAGTATCAGTCATAAGTATTTGCAACTAATAGAAGGGCAAGTTTGTCCCAGGGCCTACACTCTCTAGCAGACTGGAATCTTTCTGTTCTCAACCACGGTGTAAAATTTATCATGGTTATTTTCTGAGCTCCATGTCATAGGCAGTGGAAATGTGGTACACCATTCAAAGTACTTTTGGCGAGTTCTTTGTTAACTGACACTATTTTTAATTTTTAGATACAGCTTATGCAGAACATCCTCAATATATTATTGGGGTGAAGGTGTGAGTAAATACTTGATAGCGTGTTTCCTTGTTTATGTGTATACAGAGAGCAAACGGAACAGAAATGTGTTTTGTGTTCCAATGGTACGCTTCATCAAGAGATTCGAACTGTTGTGTGCAAAGCAAAAAGACATAGTGACCTATACCTCTATTCTCTTTATTCTAAAACCAAATTTGGCTCTATTTTTTGTATGCTAATAAATGGAAATGAATATATCTTTACTAGAATTTCTTTGGTTATGCTGTTTCTTCTGTATTATATCTTGTAGGGATTTGTGAATCCATCTTTGATTTATACAGTAAGCTAGTTAGGGCAGTTTTAACAAAATGAACAATCTGTTGGCCTTGGATGTAGGGAATGTAATTTGCTAGAACGCTGCTTCTGTGTTGTGAATGTGTATTCTTAGCAGTCACCAGCCATAGGATGACGTATTCCAGCTAGAACTGCAAGGTTTTGAAACTTAACCCACTCTCTCCCCAGCTGACAATCTAGGAGAAAGATATGGGGTAGGTGGTTATAGCCCTCTTTAGAAAACTAGATTTGTAGTTTGGTTGGAATGCTGTGTATTTATTAAGATAGGATACTTTATTTGGTTTTACACCTGACTTAAAAGTACACAGATTTTTTTATAGAATCATTTAGGCTGGGAGGGACCTTTAAGATCATTGAGACTATAATGCAAACATGTAATATTTCTTTTCATTAAAAAAACATTTATCTTTCTTTAGGGTTTTTGGAAAAGGAGAAAATCTCACCAAGTAGGAGTCTAAAATAATAAAAAAGGGAACATGATCCATTCTGACAATCTAAGGTGGGATTAGCTTTAAACCATTTAACTGATTGTCCAACAGTCTTTAAAACTTCTAACGTTGGACACTCCACAATCGCATATAACAAACAGTTCATTCCAAAGCACTGCTCTCCTTAGGAAGTTTTCTTCCTCTCTTACCCTCCTGCGGTTGAAACCCAGCAGTAGTTGTCTGTTTTGCTATGGATGTAAAACCAGTTGCTTTCTGGGAGTTCTTTATGGAGCTGAAGCCTGTTCACATTCTTCCTACCTGCAGGTTAAACAATCATAGTTCTTTTCAAGTGTTTTTGTACCGTGAGGTGTTTTCCTGAACATTCTGCCAAGGTATGGTAGCCAAAACTAGCCACTCTGAGCTAGCAGGTTTATCTAGCAGGTAAGTACGCAGCTCAGTATATTGTTCACCTCTCTTGCAAGAGTATGGTCTTGCCAATTCATGTTCAGCATGTGATGCTCTATATAACAAAGTGACAAATGTAGAATACCACAGTAATTTGGGTCATTTGTTTAATACAAATACATTTTTTTCACAACAATAAGCAGATATATTACTTTTGTTTCCCTTACCTTCTGTCTTTCAGTACACATTCACCCACAAAAACATACAATTTTTCTTTTGCAAAAGAGAGGGAGTTATACAAGTGACACAAACTTGTAGTTCCAAATATTATACACAGTCAAATATTTTCATCATAGAGTAAGTTTCATTGCATTATTTGAAATCATAAATGGTTTGTTCTGGTGACGGGGAATTACTGTTTTTTTTCTACACAACAAAAATAAACACTGCCTTCAGATAGAGCAGTGTGTGAATGGCACAGTTGGACTAGTTGAGAATCTTCATAATACTAATAATAGTCAAAAATGGTATGTTTATGCCAGTTTGAAATAAACTTTGTAATGTGCGTAACTTAAAACAGGAAAAGAAACGTGCATGTTCATAGGTTAGGAGTATCTTGTTTAAAATTCCATATCGGATCTGACACCAGATTACTTCTACCTATCTTCATTAAAACTTTGCTTAAACAAGAATGCAGATTAAGCTCTTCTTGGTAATGGCAGCTCAGAGCAAGGTTCTGCCCTTGTGGGTTTAGCCAGGCTAAATTCCACCGTCAGTATAATTGCCTGAGATGCACTGTGGCTATACAGGCAGTTTGATATATCATTTTCATTAAAAAGTTTTAGAATGTATCTTAAAACTTTCAGTATACTGTTTTTGCAGGACAGAATCCTGTGCTTATCAAATTGGTACATAAAATTGTGCTTTGTGTGGGAATGAAAAAACATTGATTGATAAGCAGCTGTCTAGTGTCTGTATTCGTGCACCTTCCTTATTCATGCAGACCTGTACCCAAGGCATGCTGGTGTGAATAGCTCCTTGCCCTCTTGAAGAGGTTTGCTTCAGAAACAAATTCCAATCCTGCATGAAATCCCTGAAAGCTTTAGAATATCCAGTGCACCCAAGAAGAGAAAGGGATGCACGGACTAATACTGTAATGCTTTAAAAGGTTAAAGACTGCTTCAAGCCTGCTGTAATCTCTCTTGCTGCTGACTTGTCTCAGTGTCTGTCTCAGCAGACAACGTCCCATTTTGCTCCTTTTCCTGCCGTCCAAATTAATATTTCAAAGGGAGAGGAGGAATTTCAACTGAAGTCTTTCTCCATTCTTATATTTAAGTAACTGTAAGCTCAGTTGCACATATAGCTGAGATGAGTGCCAAAATAGTGTTTTGAAGTTATTAGTATAAATTTTGCAAGTTGTCTGTTCTGTTGCCAACTCTTCAGTATATTTTAAAAGTGTACAGTAATCTGGTGGATGCTACAAATCTGCTTTCAGAAGCCTCAGGTATTTTTTTCTCTGAGTTTAATTTTATACTTAGAATTTTATACTTATTCAAGAAAGAAACAATGTGAATTAGTCTCCAGTTAACTGTCAAAATAGGGGATAAAGTACTTTCAGTGGGGCCATGATGCTACAGCAGGTCAACGAACAAGCTGGGTAAAGAAGCAGGGTTACTGTCACTTGGTAAGAAACTTCCTGATTACTTCAGAAAGCTCTTAATTGTCTTCCGTAATAATGATCCTTGTCAGTCAGTCAACTTTGCTATGATTCATCAGGTTTTATAGTAAACATCATTCTAAACATTTAGATGCAGCTAGTAATTTTAAGCGTCTAACTTCAGATATCATGAGATTTACTTTTTAGCAAGTAGGTTTACACGTTTTGAGAACCGTGCCTTTGCAGACTATCTTAAACAAGTGCTGTTATGAGACGTTCTTTAGTACTGTCAGCGTTTTCTGAAGACCTGAAGTCTTTTCCACAATTATAAACAGAGAAATTACTTGGATTCTCTTGTATGTCATTTCAAATGAGAAGCTGCTACAATTCCAATTCACAATTGTATAACTGGAAATTTATTTTAAATGAAAAGTGCATGTCATTATGTGAAAAAACTTAAACATTAACTTAGTGGAGATAATTAGTATGTATTTAGGGCCTGTTCAAGCACCAAGATTTTGTGTCCTCTCTAGCCAGATGACAGTCGCTTAGTCACAGCCAAATTACATGAGCAATTCCAATACAAAAGAACATAGTGGTCTGATAAAATACACATTTCTTGCTAATACTGCTACTTCCAGTATGCCCCGAGCCTTAAGCCAACAGAGACATTCACAAAGGAATGCCCAATACATAAACTTCAGTACATTTTAGGCCCAGAACCCTGGATATTTGCAAGAGTGGGATGATTTTGTTATTTAACTGTAGATATTTGAGTGTGTAAAGAGGAAATTTACCATTAGAAACGGCAAGGGTTCTGTAGAACTCTAGTTCACTTGTAATTGTGGCAGATTTCCCCCTTTGAATGAACCTGTGCTCTCCTGTCCTCTTTACTCTGGTTCCTTATTTGCTTGTTTGCTTTTCCTCCTTTACCTAAATACGAGATCAAAAATGAACTTTTTTTAAAAATATACATTACATTCAGGCCCCAGACTTGTCAACGCCAGTACATAACTACTCCAAGTCAATACTTGTTGTTGTGTCCTCATGGTAAACATCACAGGTATGAGAATTGAATCACAAAATTTGTTCTTTATGTATAATTCACCCTGTTGGACACAGTATAATATCTACATTCATTTATCTATTGCACCCTTTAATGCTATTCACACTTCATTTTTATATGAGAATGCTCAAAACACGAAGTTAACAACTGAACTGTTGAATCTCTAACACCTCAGGTTTACCTGTACAGAGGGAAACTGTTGATTTATTTTTCCAATCAGGAAGGTAAAAACTAACTTTTCAGAACAAAAAGATAAAAACTAATGCTCTCTTAAGATACACAGGTATATTCGCGTATGTCTACCTTTCTGTATCATGAATCTTAAAAATAAAACCAAAAATGGCTTCCATCTTCCCTATGTGACATCCTTTTTCAGACCTTTGATAATACGCAATTTACTTTTGTGTGATTCTGCAGTAAACTGCATTTTTTCATTTATAGTTCTGCCTCAAAACTGTGTATCCAATTTGTGACCGATTCACTTTTGCAAAGTAAAATAAACAGCTGAGCCGCTCTTCTAAATACATTTCTACACATTCTCTCCTTCCTGTACTTACTTTGAGGACAGCTATACTTAAAAAAATATCTGTAGCTTATGGAGACATGAGTTTATACTGGTTGGAATTGCTTACTTTTCAAAAATTCAGGCATATTTAAAAACAATGCTACCCTTCAAATGTTTCCAATATCCTTACTTGTCACAGCTGCCCAAACATTCAGACTCCACTGCAGTCACGTGAATGTGTGTTACCATATGAGGCGTAGAGAGTGAGTGCTGTGATACAGCTCTTCATACTTCAATTCAGTTAATGCCTATAACTTGACTGGTACCCTTTTGAAGTGTATCTTCAAGAAGGTAAATAGCAAATACAACTTTTAGTAGTAAACAGATGAAAGGTTTTTGTTTTCTGCAAACAGAATGATTATATTAGGTCTGTTTCTACTTTCCCAGCCATCCAATTTCAAGAAAAAAAGAAAAAGAAAGTACTCCTGTCACATTGGTTTGGCATTGTCTGTTAAACCTGTTCTCTATTGCACTTTCTACACTTCCACTTTCACTACACTTGCTGACTAGTTGAGAAACTACTTCACGAACGGTCACATTCCATACAGTAACAAGTTGCTTTGCCGGATCCATTTGCCTTGTAGGGTTTTGGTTTTTTGTGGGGGTTTGTTTTTGTTTTGTTGTGTTTTTTTTTTTTAACTGAAAAAAATGCACAGTCATTTCTACTCTCTTTTAACATTTGTAGTGTAGAAAACACTACGCCTTATTCTGCAAGGAAGAAACAACGCTGTCACTGTCAAACTGGCATGACCTCAGATGTGGTTTCTTCAGCTGCCGGCTGAGAGTTTGTACCTGTCTGTGCTACTGGCACCACCACCGCGTCCTTGACGTCTGAGGTCTGAGTGCACAAAGAGTTCTTCTCCTCCAGTTTTTTGGCGGTGTCTGGGCAGTTCTGAACGAAGATCACTCTGTTGTAGGCTTTCAACCTGCGCCACAGCTGAACATAAACCTTACACTGCACGTACATGAAGACCAGGCCCCCGGTGAATCCAATGGCCACCACAACGAGTTTTGTCCAAAATGGCCATTCAAGGACACCTTTGAAATAAAACGTTTATATTTATTACCATTGTTATACATTGAATATCAAGTACTGAGTTTCAGTAAAATATTTTGAAAAGAAGCCACTTGCTTAGTAGTCTATTGGGGCAGCTGTGGCTCGAGTAGAAAACAGCAGCCGTTTCCTATCCCGTAGTCCAGCCGAGAAACTACATCTGCCTCCCACTTTTAACTGACTTGACCACAATTTGGTCAAATAAGAAATGCAAGGCCACTCCCACAAAGGAAGCATAATGTTTGATACAGTCAAAACCAAAGCGTTTTACTGTTCTTCAATAATATCCCCATGTTCAATAGCTTGCTTAAGCAAGAATACAAAACCACTGAGATAACCGGATACCTAGAAATATTATGCGCATCTTCAACAACTGCTTTTTTAAATTGTGCTAGAAGCCTGACACTTTAGGGTACCTGGAACACCAACATTTACAATATTATTACTGGGTCCTAGCTTCATTTTGAAGCCAGGGTATAGTAAAAAGCTGGTGGAAAGGGCTGTTATCTTCAGCATCACCTGCCCTCGTTGGCCTCTTTTTCTTGCTGTCTGTGCAACCCCCTGAACCCACCTATATCAAAAGCAGAGCTTACATCCCTGTGTCCTAAAAAAAGTAACTTTACAGTTTTTGGTATATCTCTTCTTTCTTTTCTCATTGCATTGCTCAATCGCATTGATATTTACAGAAAAATCTATGGCTGCTAACACAAAAAAGCTAGAGATGAGAGCACTTGAACTTGATTTTGATAGGACTAATGTTAAAATGATTTGCTTTGGCCTAAATGTGGTCTTAAGGTTTTTAACAGAATAAATTACCGTTGTATTAGGAACAGCCGCCTTCTCGTTAATTCACACCACTGCATCTGCTTTTTTCAACTGTCGAGTAGCCTAACATAAAGGAAGAGCTCCCAGCCTTCCCAGTACACATTGCCTCATCACATTTCAAGATTAAATGCTGCACACATGAGTCAGGTCTCTGCGTAAGCGCTTAAGCTGTCAGTCTGAACAATCTGAATAGTTTTGTTGGTCCTATATGGAAGGTCTTTGAATAATGGTTGGCTCGCCGAGTATAGTATTCAAGGATACCACAACAACTTGGTGATATTTGTGAGTTTTACCCAAGTTTTACACGGGGAAGAAATTTTTGCCACAGGCAGGAAAGCAACCTGCGTTCCTTTGGGACTCCAGAGAAGAACTTCAGTGAGGTGCCAGTCTCGACTCCTAGACCTGGTAACCTGGACTCCTCCTCACAAGCAAGTCTTGTCTTTTACCCAGCTCCGTGAGTCTCATGAAGCTAAGTATCCCTTTACTGTTAAACATGCAGGAACTGGGCTTTTAATTAAATAAACCGATAGAGGCCAAAAGAATATCAGTTATTGCAAAAGCACACAAAATGTTTGAAGTAGCTGTAGTTTCTTCCCTGTCATGGTAACTAGTAGTACTTAGAAATGGTAACACTATATTAAGTGATGGTGCTAACCAATTAATTTTTTGTTTTAATTTGCAGCAAAATGAAAGCATACAAAGACCATGTAAATCACTTTTTGTTTCTCCCTAATCACTATTACTGTAGTTAGTTGAACTTGCCAGGGACAAATCCTTTCATATTTGCTAAATTTGTTCACAAAATTTTTGTCACGCCTTTCTTCAATCCCCTGTTCCTTGGACAAAAGGTGGTAACAAAGAATACTTTGCGAAGGTGTCATAGCCAGTGACGTGTTTTTTCTCTTTAATAACCATTTTTAAAAATCACTGTCTCTTTCTTGATGTTAGTTTTGAAGACAGCACGGTTTGCATCTGACTAAGCCCCTCCAGTGGGTAATGCCACTTAGAACCAGCAAGTTACAGCTGGGGCACTCAGCTCAGAAGAAAGAGGCTGAAAAAACAGCTCAGCTTCCCTTCGGAGTTTCTTCCACCTCTCAGCAGTAAAGATGTGCTGCTGCTTCTTCCATGGTAATACAGGAAGCATCGTTTTTTTGCTTAACTGGTGTGGCACGGTGAATTTTGTGCCTTTCAGTGCATTCCAGGATTGCCGTATTTTCACAGACTCAAGCTTCATTAGGAGAGACAAAGCTCAGCTAAGCCTCCATCTGTTTCTTCAAGCAGAGCAAATGTATGTGAAACGATTCCCTGTAACTTTTGGAATATTTTAAATTGTCCTTTCTATGGACCAGTGAGAAGTTTACCTATTCAGAGGTTTACACTTTTATTTATTTGCATATTACACTTTTGTAAGGAGAAAAAAAAATCCCTTTAAATATTTTGAGACATACATTTTAAAAGGGGATTTGTAAACTTACACAATATTAACAAACAGCGCTTGTATTATTCAGGGCTTTCATTGTTTTTCCTCCCGTGTTCACTGTCCATTTCCCATTTAAACAGAGATAATGGAGAGGAAAGCAAACTACGTATGTCTCTTGCCACGCACCCCCCAAATACATGTTTAATTTTGTAAAAGTACACCCCCCCAACAAGCAAATTTTGGGGCAAAAGTGTTCTCTTCACAAACACTTATTTTTGCATGTTGTAAGTAGCTCCAAGGCATCTCTTTGTCCATTTTTTTTGTGTGGAGAATCACCCATTACATTTGGCAACCACAATTCTATACAAATTGTAAATACCTCTTGAGCCTACCAGGGTTAATTTATGTGACTCTGACGCATTTTATGTAACAACAAAATTTCACGTTAGCTGTTTTGTTGTGTAAATTCAGCTAATCCACAGAAATACCTTCCCCCTTTTTAATGAGTAGGGTGATGTAGTTGTACTCATAAATAGAAGCTCAAAGCCATTCCCAGTCCTATCCTCAGGGCCAGGTTATTTGGGATGAAAAACAGGGTTACCCATTTAGACAGAGAGCAGAACAAGACTTTGTAGCGTACATTTGCCTGTGATTTACTGAGGCTTGTTACATGAATTTTCCTCTCATAGGCAAGAAAGGCAAGCATCGGGAGTATCATCAAATATTTATCTAACTAGCAAGGCGCAAAGCTCCGCCTCTTTTGTTTTCCACGTTAACTTCAGAGTATAGCAGAAAGCTAGGGACCTTTGTCCCTCTACTGTGCTGAAAGTCAATTCAGATCAAAACTCAAAAGCTCTTTATCCTCTTCATCATCATATTTAAGACTAAATTTAAGACGGAATAGACTCAGATTTGAAATGGAAAACAGTAGTTCAGTTTGGAATATAGTTTCCACATACGGTAGGTATAGTCCAAAAAGAAACCTACTTAGGTTAAACGTGCATTTTGTTACACATGTCCAGTTCGGTTTTCAGTATCTCCACAGGTGGAGACTCCATGACTTCTCTGGTCCAGTGTTTGACCACCCTCACAATAAACAAAACTGGAATAAGGACATTGACAGTGAAATTCCGTTCCAAAAGGATGCAAGAATGGCTTTCCGTGCTACTTAAGTCCCACATGGGGCCCAGTGACAGGACAAGAGGTAACGGGCACAAACTTGAGTATAGGAAGTTCCACCTAAACATGAGGAGGAACTTCTTTACCTTGAGGGTCGCAGAGCACTGGAACAGGCTGCCCAGGGAGGTGGTGGAGTCTCCATCTCTGGAGACATTCAAAACCCGCCTGGACACGTTCCTGTGCAACCTGCTCTAAGGTGTCCCTGCTCTGGCAGGGGGGTTGGACTAGATGATCTCCAGAAGTCCCTTCCAACCCTATGATTCTATGATTCTATGAAGGACTAACACAACTGGAACACGGTCTTTTGGAAGCTAGTGTTAGGAAGCTTGTTGATGAAAGGGCTCTATTGTATTTTACAGGATATCAAGGTTCAAGTGGGTAATATAAATGAATTGCTATTTTATGACCTGAACTTGCACTGAGCTGTTTGAATTTGACTCATCTTTTTTGTCTGAGCTTTAGAAATACCTAGATAATGGGAGATTAACCTAAGAGGAACCAGCAGGCTAGTTAAGCTGTTGTAATGATTACACTAAGTAGAGGTCTCCCTGCAGGGGCATAACATAAGCTTTTAACACCAATGCGTTCGTTACTTCTGCATTAAAGCATTTGATATAGCCACGTATTAGTGAGCTGTTACTTTGGAACAGAATGTGACTGGTCACCGAGCTGCATCTCACATCCATCCATTGCATTATCAACAACATTGAAGAAGGTAAAAGATACTTACCGTTGTCATTGCCTTGTTTAATTTCCTCGGCGGTTCTATCAATTAAAACATACAGTGACCAAACAACACAGGTAATTGCAATTACGTGGAATGTGACCGAACAAACTATTTTCCTCCTCTCGCTTGTTGTCATCTGTAATTTTTCCCACTGTAATTTAAAAAGAAAAAGTAATTAAAAAAAAAAAAAAACAGAGTTGTAAAATTTTACAATAAACTGATTAGGCCATCCTGGCTCTTTCTACCAAAAAAGCAAACAGTAATAAAATGGAACAAATCCTTTTATTTCGATAATGCCCCTTACAGTAGTATGTGCATTGTCACTGTAAAATTCATAATGATCTCATTTTCACATGTTCAGAGGAATGACGAGTTCTGTTCCGTCTGCTTGTGAATGACATCTAAAGTCATTTCATTGCAGTACAGCCGTAACATGTTAATAGACAGGGAAAAACCTAAATATTTATTTTAACTTTACCTAGTGCACACTTCTGCTGGTGGGAGAAATAAAAATCCAAACATAAGCTTGTAATACACTATTGTCAGCTATTCTCAGTTGCTTAGAGGAACGCAGTTGTGGAACAGCCTTCCCAGAGAATAGAAGCATAAGAAATGCAACTGCATTGAGGATTAAATTCAATAAACTTGAAAAGATGATTATGTGGAAATGATCGTACACGATAGCGGTCAAACAGCCTCAGTAACGCAAGAAGGACCTTCCAGGCACATGTTTGTGAATTGTGGCACCAAATCCATCATATGTTTGTGAATTACAGCATTAAATCCTAGCTTAAGTTAAGGCTATTTTAAGATGAAATAGGCTATTCTCTGCATTTGAACAATGCAGCTCTTGAGGCAATTTTTCTAATCTCGCTTGCAAAGATATTTTTTTCAGCTCTTCTTTAAAATAAAACCCTTCCTTACTAAAATGCTTGCCTTTGAAAACAGATGAAAGAATATGACATTTAAAAGCAAAATGCCTTAACTCTGTTGAACGATCTCAGAGTCGGTCGCTAGCGTCTGACGGATGAAATGAATACAAACCACAGTACAACAGTGCCACCTCTCCGCACGTGTGCCAATGGCAGACGACCGAAGCATCCAAGCCGCAGCACTGACCACCGGGACGGCAGAGCTTACACGGACCTTTGGTACAGCCGGGCTGTGGCTCCTGATAGCCTCCGGGTGCTAAGGCTGGATCAAAAACCCTGGCCACTTCAGAGCACTGAGGTGGTGTAAATTTACTTTGAAACGTATGAGTTCGGCTTTGTTTTCCTTGTTTGGTTGGTCGGGTTTTTTTGTTGCCTTTTTTTTTTTTGTTTGCTTTAAAAAAAAAAAAAAAAAGGTTTGGTTTGGTTTGGTTTGGTTTGGTGAAATAACCAAATTCCCTAAATTGCTTATGGCTAGTGTCGGAGATGGCGCCTAAGGTAGATACTTAGACTTTAACCTGGACCAGCGTGGCCATTCTTGTAGTCTGAATGCCAGTTGCTGTCTGGTCACATTTCCACGGAGCACAACTGCTGTAAAAGCTGAGGAATACCAGTGCAACATCCCCAAGGGGGCTAACTCTCAGAAATGCTTCTTCCAGCCATTACTTTTAGAGCAGTACATAGGGGGCCAAACAAATTTCGTTCTTTTATGGCAGTTAAAGCATGCACGTTTCAGAGATGTTGCTTCAAAACACAATCTCAGGAGCATTTTCTAGCCCTTGCCAGAACTTTACAAACACAAGGCTTAAATAACTGTTTAGAAGAACTGAAATATTTCCTGAGTAATATAAAAAGAGGCAGAGCTAGCAGTTTATTTACCAGCTGATAACATCATTTCAGTTTCTGAGACATGTACTTAGGAGTGAAAAGTACGTTCACTGGAATTTGTCCGAAAAATGGGAGGCATTTAAAAAAAGTAATAAAACAAAAAACCAGAACCTTATGTTCATTGTAGTTCATGCAGGTAGTATTCAGTGGTCAGACCAGACAGACTGTGGCATTATCATCACAGTCTTATCGTATCATTACAGTCACCATGTTACACAGCATTTGACCTGGAGACTTTCATCCTTTTTGCAATGAAAATTCCATTCAAGCCTTGCCACAGGCTTTCTTTCCAAAGAAAAAGTTTTCTTTGTCCAGGTGGAAGAAAGGATTTATACCTTAACCCTTCACTTGGCTTTGGATGCTTTGTGGGAGATCAGTGCTGAACATAAAGAAGAATGAACTGTGTTCTCAAACAGAAATTTTTTTGTCATCTCAACACGGATGCTACACTGAGCAGAGTCTACTGGAGAGAAAATTCTGCGCAAAATTTTCATTGTTGTGTATACCTGTAGTCTCATTATAGCCATTTTACTCTCTGGAACATACACAAAAGCCTTAGAGTGTTGATCTGAATGCCCAATCAAATAAAGCTTTTTCATATGGAATTTTAAAGTCAAAGAAGAATAATGCTGGTCCCATTACTCTAAATGTAAACATTTTGTAGGTGGGGGGAAAAAAAAAGACAAAACCAAAGAACGAACAGGCAGGATAGGAACAACCTCACAAACTCTTGCTGAGATTTATAAGAAAGGTGTGCCATGAGAGGGAGCAGGCCTTTTTTGCTAACATCTCATGGCCAAATCCAGGCAGAAAGCAAGCCAAAAGCCTACTGGACTCTCCTCCTCTCCCGCCCCTTTTCTTCTCCCGCCAGACAGCGTGCCTGCACGGCTATTCTGTCCGCGTGCGCGTTACCACACCCAAAATAAGCTGGCTGGCAGGAGGCCAGGAGGGGCCACCAGGGCATGGGTGGTTGGTTATGGAACTGGAAGACTGTGCAGAGCACCTCGTACTTCCAGTTGGGATACAAGAAAGGAACAAGGGCCGAGGAGAGACTCCTGCTCACACGGACAGGCGCAGGGGGCTCAGAGCGCTTGGGAGCACTTCACAGCTCTTAGTGCCTCCCAAAGCTGCGCTTCTGTTTCGCCCTGCCCTAACTGCAGTCCCAGTTCTCCTCTACTCCAGTCATGATGGGCTGAGCTCAGAAGGGGAAATTCAATTAAACTTTGCGCTCTGCTCCTGGCGATCCCTGTGGTAGCGGAATTAATTTTCTTGTGCTACTCATGTATTTTAGCTTGGCTGAACAGAGAGTACTATGTGACTCCTGTCACTCTCTAGTAGACGAGTGACGTTAGTAGATAAGCCAGCAGTTTAAGTTGCCCCGGAGCAGAAAAGTGCAATTCACTATTTTGCGCTTTTTGCAATAGGCTTAGCTCAAAAATGTAACTGTTGATACTAGTACAGGCTTGCTTGGATAAAATCAGTTATGCCAAGTAAAAACTACTTGAAAGTCCATAGCAAAGGCTACGAGACAACAGTATATTGAGCAGTGAAAGCATCTACTTGTGCTTTGCAGTCCAGGACTCGATAGAGCCTAAAGCTGGGGGGGTACGTCTGGCAGCTGCTACCATGTCACACAGCACCTTAATGCCTCCTTAACCACTGATAGAGTCACCCCTGCTGTATTTTGAACCTTCTGCAATTCTCATGGCTCTCTACATTCAGTACATGATGGCCAGATAAAAATAAATTGCATCACATTTTATTATCCGTGATCTGGAAAAATGTACGACCATCAGGCTGATGACACTGTGACGTGCCATGGATAGAATATCAGATGCCACTAAGAACAGAAAAATAACATAAAAGTAGATGCCATTTTCCTTGGAAACTTACCTGTTAGTACACCTAAGGTGCACTACAGATTGGAAGGAGAGAAAGACACGGAAGACTGTAACAGCCAGAGGAGGCATTCATAATGACTTGCAAATTACCGAGTCACTAAATTGATAAACACTGTAATTTTTGCCCAGCTTCCTCTGAAGCAGCCCTTCACTGGCGTACAGCTGATTGACACCACCCACAGATTCCTTAATCCTGGCAGCTACGCAAACCCAGACTGGAAATCACCACAGGTACACGTGGTTTGTCCTGCAAACGCGAGCGACCCCACGAACAGCTTTATGCTCCACAGAACAGGGGTGCTAAAACACTGCGCAACACCTAACAGCCACAAGACCTTTTTACCCAAGTCACCAAACAAATCCACAACGCAACAACATGTATCCAGAGAAGGGAGCTTGAAATATCCCCGGCCCCCTTTTTATTTTCTGAAGCAGCTCTCTGAACATTATATTTGTACTGTGCTCTGCGAACCACTGGAGGGTGGTAGGAGACCGTCTACCTGCTTCCGAGGGTCCTACCAAGAAGCCAGAACGAACCGTGGAAGGGAAGCAGCCGGATTGTAAATGTGATCAGAAACACTCCTCCCACCCCAACTACTACTTACACCTCCTTCTACAACACGACGCACCCCTCTGCCTGAATTCCCGTCCTTTGCTGCCGGAGAAGCCGGTAATAAGCTTGAAAGCGGCAGCTGGAAAACCGTACCCTGTTGGAGGTTTCTACCTCGTGTTTTGGTTAGGTTTCTTAAAGGCTATCTTGCTCTGAAAATTAAAGGGAACGGTTCCCGATTTCATAACCTGCTCTTGCTATTACAAAATGTAGTCATGAGTCTTCTGGGGAAAGGCAAAAAAAAAACAAACCCAAACAAATTAAGAGCCTGCTCACAAGGAACATCTAAATGATATGTAGCCAACCACTTCCTTTTCCTGTATCATAGACTGAGAAAATCCCTGATATTTATTTTAAACCTCCAAAATTGTCTCCCCGCATGTCCCTTCTAATAAAAGCTTGTTTAATCAATATGCAACAAATAAATATGGATATTTTTTAATATCCTCTGAAAACAGATTGTTAGCAGATGTGGGGATGCTGCTTCATACCCTAGAGATCCCAATACAGCCTCTTTTCATACAGACAGAAGTAACTCTGCAATTTTAATTCCTTCCCATACATTAAGCTTTCTGCAAAGTGGTTTTGTGAGGGCCAAATGCAGAACCGAACGTGTCACGTTGCTCGCACAACAGCTGTTACCACACCACAGAATTGCACTCTGCAAACTTTGCTGCTTCTCCCCACCTTCAGATTGCAGCTTTACTGTCTCCGTACCTGCTGCAGGTTTGCGGATTCACACCTTTACAACTGGAGGTCTCCCTCCTGCAGGGGCTCATCGCCGAGGATGCCAAATCGAAGGTGAGGTTAACAGGCTGCTTTGCAATGACTGCTTGGGCTTTTACCTCCTGGGTATTTTCGGGAACCCTGTTTTGAAAAATTGCACGTAAAGAGGCCTTGGCCGGGCAATCTGGTACGGGCATGACATTGAATGTTTTTCCTGTTCTGACATTTAGCAAAGAAATGACGACAAATGTAATGTAAGCAGCACCCACAGCTGGAAGGAACTCACCTAGAGGTTAAGTCATCGTGCAACGTTTTCTGAATTCCTTCTACAACCTAAAGAAAGATTTTCAGGCAACCGCTATCGTGCAATAATCATGGCCGCAAAATGAAGGCTGAAGTAATTTACTAGAAGCTGTTGTAGAAAATGCACTCTGCACACAGTCTGGGAATACACAGAAGAACATCTCCCTTATCTCAAAGCAGGCCTGAAGGCCCTAGCCAGCACTTTTGAAAAAAGCTCTTAAGAACCGGAGCAGCGTACGATGAAGTGAGCCGAGCGGGAAAGATATGTCAGAAGTCTGAACGTGTAGCTCAGAGTTATTTCTTTTCTGTGGTTTAGGATGGGTTTTTTTGGTCACTTGCTGCAGTACTAATTGGCCCGGGCTCCCCAGTAAACTGGTCATTACTATCAACCTGCCAGCTGGAGGAAAGCAGCTGCAACGGTAGTTTGCAGGAATGGAATTTGTGCAGCGGGTGGAGGAGGAAGAAATAACAGTAATAAAGGACAACGGGGCTCCACACGTGTTGGGAGAACAAAATAGCCTCGTGCAGATTTGAAGTGTTGATCAGAGATGAGACTGCCATCCTCGTAACGTGAATAAAAGCATTTTGGGCCACTCTGCGCCATCTAAACAACAGGTGGCCACAGCCTGTGCCTGAGGGACTGCGCCTTAGAGAAGGACAGGGCACGCCTCACTGCATCCTGCTCCAACAGGAGAAGTGCCCCTCATACGGCCAAACAGAATGTGCCAGGTCTGAAGGCTGAAAAGAGAAGGGTTTGGGCCATGAAAACTCCTCCGTGTTCTTTTCCACAAACACATCCAGAGCACTTTCAGAGAGGAAGCACTAAGCAGCTTCACAGAAAACATATTTGTCATTTGGTTTTGTCAAAAGATACAGCCCAGAGAGGAAACTCTCGTAAGGATCATGAACAGAAGGCCCGAATTAGACCCCTGCTATATTAGCCACTGAACACAAAAATCAAATAAATTTAAAAAATCCCGTGTCGCGTGGTGCCTCATGGGGCCATATCTACGCACCACCTTACCTCGATCTACTTAGCTCATTAGATGAGCTGGTACAAATCCTCTGGCAAACCTTTCTGAAGTTTACATAAAATCTATTTCTGTCCCGAGGTGACACTAAACAAACCTGGTTGGAATTCAGATTAATGTCTGTGGCGTATTTAAAACACCTATTAAAAGTTTAAAACTGAACCAGAAATGGGTGCATTTCTGAAGAGAAACGAGTCACTTTTATGTGTGATATGCATGGCTGGAGTAATAAAAGAACTACATAATGAAAAATCTCACTTTGATAAACACCTTAAGATTATAACCTGCAAAGAACTAATAATTCAGTTTTATCAAAATCAAGACAGCGCTGCATTTCTTTTTTAAGTGACAGCTAAAAGAGCTGGACTTGAATGATATAATCAGTATGCAATCTTCACAAACTTATGCAATTTTTAGCTGTGTATGTCATCAATTAGTAGACCCTTAAAGAGTGCAAAATAGGGGTATTAAGTAATTTGAGAAGATAATTTCTAAAACGAAGTAGCTGTTTTTGCAATCTGGAAGGATTATTGAGAATACTTGTCGTTTACCAACTAGAAGAACCTCAGTATCTGCATCCTAATCATCCCAACACAAACTAACCAAAAAAATGTTGTGCTTTGTAAATGGAGGAATTGCCAGACCTCATGTCCCTCTCATCCAATGCTCTGTCTCAGGCAGAGGCCAACACCAGATGTTTCAGAGAAACGTGCAAGAAAAAGAAACCCCATGGCAAGGAATTATAGCATAATCTCTCCGTATCAGGAGATTCTTCCTAGCTCCCATCTCTTAGAAATTATTTTACATCAATATATAGAATGTAAAAGTACTCTACAAAGTGTTCACTTTCCAAGCATCCTCTTTGAATGCTGAAACAATGCATTAACCAATTGTTTGCTCAACAGACGTTTACATGATCAGCCTTTGGTACTACCATGAGCTTCTCTTTCACAGTTGCTGTTTCTTTTGCCTTGTGTGTAAGCTGTTTAAGAAAAGCATCACTGTCTCCTAGCATAGTACGCTTCAGCTACCTTATAGATAAGATAATCCTGATGGATAAACTGCAGGTGAAACATTAAAGCACTCGTCAGAAGTGAACTATCACCATAATGCAAAACTTGTAAAAAAAAACACACCTTGAACTCTACAAAAGATTTACTTTATGTGTCTGGGCATATCAGTTTATTACTCAAAAATTAAAAAAATAACAAACCAAAAAAAAACCTAAGATAAATGTGGGCAACCCATAAAGAAGCAAGGAAAAGAGGTAGAATCTATGTCTCCAATAACTTTTATCACAGTTAGTCAAAAACAGAAGTGGATGCTACTGTTACCTGCTTGTATTGTATTTCTACAATCAAATGGATCTAGTTTGGGTGTCACTTTTATTCTCTTTGCAGCTAGTTGTCTCCTGCCTCTGTCTACTCTGTCTTTCCAAAAGAGCAGCACACCTAATTGAAGGCATGACATTTTCCTCCAGTCACTAAGTAGCGAATGCCTTTAAATCACAGTCCAGCTCTCAAACAACATTAAATTAGGCACAAAAAAAAAATAAAAAAAAAAAAAGAATCAATCAGTCTAACTATCATACCACAAGGCACAGACCATAATTTTCCTGCAAGGCCAGTTAAACTGAGATTTCATTTTCCAACCAAAGCAGGTGGGTGGGGGTGCTGCATTCTGCGATACACACTCTATGGGCAATACAAGAGCAGCCGCGACACATGCTCAGTGCTGGGTTTAAGATGGATTGTGCGGGGGTCAAAGCACCCATGAGTCCGTCCTCCACTATAGCAGCCATAACAAACCATCTCCTAACAGTCAGAGTCTCGAACACCGAGTACCACGGGCTGCCTTTGCACATCTGAATGTATTTTGGTCTTAAATAGCACGATGGACGTGGACAGAAGGCTCGGATAGCATGGTAGGAATAGGAAGGATATAGCAATATGCTAGAGATCGGCATGCCATTACATAGCCTTGTATGCCTCTCCACTTTCTTTATTCCTGTCCAATTAAAGTGAAATTTCTCTGAAGAACTCTTCCCGTAGGCACCTAAGACATAGTTATAATATATGATCACAGTTTTGTTAGAGAGTCTTTACTTGAATCACCTTCTCTTCAGTATTCATCACACTGCTTAATTTCCTCGATCTCAAATCGTCTAGCCTGCTGAGGAGTATCTGGAAGCACGCATCTTGAAATTAGAGCTGATGAAATAAAACTGGTGACACCTGAAAAGCTAAATCAACAAGTACACTTTCTGTTTATTCGGCTGTAGTTATAAATGATGTACAGAGTCTTCTCCAAGAGTTAGAAGAGAATATTAGTTATTCCACCTTCCACCTAGGAAATATTTTCCACCTAAGTTTGCCTTCTCTTAGACCAGTGCAAGCATGAAAATTCTCATTACTGCCTTGTACTAAATGTGCTTGGTCTTTTTGTTTGCTGATCATGTCCTTGATTCTCCCACTTGACACACTACTAATTTAAACACTCTTTCCAATATGTAAAATTCCTTTGAGTTCTAATTTGTACCTTGCAGAATAGAAACCTAAAGCCATATACCTGGAGAACTTGCTGTGCAACCTGGCCTACCGAAGCGTGTATTATTACATCCCTACAGCCCAAGGCCCTTCAGCATCGCGTCTCGTAACAGGAATGGAGAGAAGTACAGCAGCAAGTGGAGGAAAGAAGGGTACAAAAGTACCTTCTCATGCTAAGGAGCCTTGCAAGAAAAGGAGTACAGTTGACTGGAAATGGAAAGCAGCCATATCTGGAGGTCACTGAACCAAGAGTAGCCATTTGGTACTGCTGGATGAACCTCAAGAACATCTTGCGTGTCTTTTTATCTCATTCTCTATCCTTCACTTTTGTAGATCAGAGATGCTCTTACTAATTCTTCCCCTCCACCGTCACCCACTAAATTAACAGTACACGTGAACCTGAACACTAATTCTTTTTATATGGTCATTATTTTCTTCCTGAAGGTGTAAGAGCGACTGATGTACACTGTATAGGAAATGTATCTCAACTTCAGAGCTTCCCTTAACCAAACCAGTTTGAATCGTTACAAAGACGTGACCTGGTTTAAATGTTCATGTATACCAAACCCCTGGTATATTTAAATAAATTGTTGTTTAAACATATCTAGATGTATCTAGATGCCTGTCAAACCTGATCTCCTTCTATGACAAGGTGACCCACTTGGTGGACGAGGGAAAAGCTGTGGATGTTATCTACCTGGATTTTTGCAAGGCTTTTGACACCGTTTCCCATAGCATTCTCCTGGAGAAACTGGCTGCTCATGGCCTGGACAGGTATACTCTTCGTTGGGTAAAAAACTGGCTGGATGGCCGTGTCCAGAGAGTGGTGGTAAATGGAGTTAAATCCAGTTGGTGTCCAGTCACGCGTGGTGTCCCCCAGGGATCGGTGCTGGGGCCCGTTCTCTTTAATATCTTTATCAACGATCTGGATGAGGGGATCGAGTGCACCCTCAGTAAGTTCGCAGACGACACTAAACTGGGGGGGCGTGTTGATCTGCTTGAGGGTAGATTGGCTTTGCAGAGGGATCTGGACAGGCTGGACAGATGGGCTGAGGCCAATGGTATGAGGTTCAACAAGGCCAAGTGTCGGGTCCTGCACTTGGGTCACAACAACCCCATGCAGCGCTACAGACTGGGGGCGGAGTGGCTCGAAAGCTGCCTGGCAGAAAAGGACCTGGGGGTGTTGGTGGACAGCCGGCTGAGCATGAGCCAGCAGTGTGCCCAGGCAGCCAAGAAGGCCAACAGCATCCTGGCCTGCATCAGGAATAGTGTGGTGAGCCGGACTAGGGAAGTAATCATCCCCCTGTACTCGGCACTGGTGAGGCCTCACCTCGAGTACTGTGTTCAGTTTTGGGCCCCTCACTACAAGAAGGACATTGAGGTGTTGGAGCGTGTCCAGAGAAGGGCTACAAAGCTGGTGAAGGGTCTGGAGGACAAACCTTATGAGGAACGACTGAGGGATCTGGGGTTGTTTAGCCTGGAGAAGAGGAGGCTCAGGGGAGACCTTATCACCCTCTACAACTACCTGAAAGGAGGTTTTAGAGAGATGGGAGCTGACCTCTTCTCCCTGGCGACAAGTGATAGGACAAGAGGAAATGGGTTCAAGTTATGTCAGGGCAGGTTTAGATTGGATATTAGGAAGCATTTTTTCACTGAAAGGGTTATTAAACATTGGAATAAGCTGCCCAGAGAGGTGGTGGATTCACCATCCCTGGAGGTGTTTAAGAAAAGGGTAGATGAGGTGCTTAGGGACATGGTTTAGGAGTGGTGGTGTTTTTATCAGGGTAGGTTAATGGTTGGACTTGATGATCTTAAAGGTCCCTTCCAACCTCACTGATTCTATGATTCTATGATTCTATGATCTTATTTTTGCAACTATATATACAGTATGTACACGTCTGAATTGCCATGTAACCAAGATTAAAAAAAAGAGCTGATGTGCTTCATTACCTATAAATATGACTTTAACAAGAATACTGATTTCCCAATGAATAGGTACAGTTACCTTCTCTCTTTTAAATTTCCCACAAGAGAGGCTCTTTTGATCCAATTAAATAAAAATGAAATAGAGCAACTTTGTGCTGAGGAAAGGCTACAGTAATTAACACAAAACTACAGCCTAGTGTTCTGGCAAAGAGCTGAGGGAAGCTATTCATTCTGAAAGACCTCCAACAAATGCCATATATTCCAATTTTGCCATGTACAAACTGGAGCAGATGAATAAAGATTTGAATAATTCCTGGAGGAAAAGTTTCCTTTTTTCCAAGTAATTTTAGTGAAATGCTATAGGAATAAAATTAAATTAACACTAACAAGTATAAAATATACTGGATAAACTGATAATTATCAGTTTGTGATTATTTGATCATAATTTAGATCAAGTCCTGTATTAGTATGTTCAAGAGAACATCACTATGTTCAAGAGAAGCCATTTTTCCACCTTGTTCCACCAACAGTTCAGATCATTCTCACACGAACAGGTCCCCGGGAAAATAAATTTGAGGCAAATAACCGCTGTAAAATTGTATGTGCTAGTTATGTGAGAGATTAATACACACATTAATCAGACCGTGAACAGCAGCCCACTCCCATTAGAGCTGGTAAAATCCCTAGCTTCAAAATTAAGCAGTAAAAAAGGCATTTTTACAAAGGTCCATGAATAACAATGACTGGTTTAGGTCACTGCTTGGGTTGATTACGCTCTTTACACTTTATATTACTAGCCCTAGTCAGGGCACCATTCCATTCACATTTTCTTTTGTTGTAACTCCAGTATCAAGAGATTCTCTTAATTATTTTCAATGCTTCAGCTACCCAGCCCCTCCTCTGTTCTAACTATTGATGAGGCCAAGCTGTAAAAACAGAACGCTGCGAGAGCTGAAATTGAAAAAATGAAAAGGAGACCCCAAATATGTAAAGAATGACTGAGGCGCTGATGGATCTGCAGGATAGGGTAGGACCCTTTAAGTAAACTGAACATGAAACCTTTTGATGGAAGCTGCATCTGTAAAACAGCTCAGACCAACTGTTTATTTCAACCTCAGAAAGCGCAGAAGGATTTGCACCTCCCAGAGCTTGTGCTCATGGTTCTGTGCAACAGTGGATAACCCCAATAATGCCCAGAGCTGAACAATCATCTCCTGAATTGCCTTTGCTTTTGTAAATGCTACCAAGCAGCAGAAGTAGCAAATTTGGTTACTAGCAGCTAATTAAAAGCAGCAGCGGTTTTAATTTCATTTTGTGGTGTGTAAGATTTTTTTTGTTCACTTCTTAAAAGAATGCAAATTCAAAGCAATGACAATACAAACATCTTGTTCCCCCTCCAGGAAGGATGCTGCACATAGGGATGTCCCAGCAAAGTACCGCAGTAAGATGGCTTTTTGCGAGCCTCAGGGTATGTTATGATGGTTCCAAGGTATGAGGCAGGAGAGGTCAGCATCGCTAGTCAGCGGTCCACGGGAAGTGGAAAAGCTGTGCGAATAAAAGCTGTGTTGAATGGAAGAGAAAGAAATATGGAGATGGAAAGCTAACCCAAATTCTACCACTATGAGAAAGTTCTAATCTGCTATTCTTACAGCACAAAATGCAAGACAACTCTTCTCTGCGAACTACTATCTATATACAGATAAATTAGCAGTAATGCTCTACAACTCTCTCTCAAAAATTTGGAATACAACTGTCTGAACAAAGTAGTCCCTTGCATCCTCGAGGCATCACAACAGGATATAAATGCTATAGAATTATTTTTACTTTAAAAGCTTTAATATACACATTCTCCCTTGAGCACAAAGTTATTCACTATAATGACATGATAGCCAATAAGAAAGTAATAGCTTTGTGCCTTTGTGCATACTGGTGAAGTGTCTGACCCCACATATTACAAGAAATGATTTGAGGCTAGCGATGTTTTGAGACAGTTTACTGGAAGAAAGAAAACACGGGAGCAGGTTGCCTTGACGACGCTGTGCCGCTGCACCAGAAATCAAAAGAAAATGTCGGATCTTCTGCTATGTT
Organism: Vanellus vanellus; assembly: GCF_965231255.1. NCBI lineage: Eukaryota > Metazoa > Chordata > Aves > Charadriiformes > Charadriidae > Vanellus > Vanellus vanellus. The sequence continues at coordinate 40,687,348 of NC_138909.1, forward strand.
AAGGACTGCAAAGTATTCACCAAACTGGGTTAAAAGGGAACGAATCCCACAGCACGACAGCGTTAGCTGACCTATGCAATATTAGCTATCACTTCTTATCATGAGTCTTATTAGAAAACTGATGAAAAAGCCGGATGGTTCATACTTCACAGCACAGGGCAATAAGAAGTAAACAGCAAGCGATACAGTAATGAGTGTTCAAAGTTCCTTTTCTTTTCCTGGGAGACTCTGCAGGTCACTTCTGGTTCTGAGAGTCTGCTCTGGCGGGAGAAGTGGTTTCTAATGGTGACCACTTTTGATTTCATAGCAGGATTTCACAAAGATGTCTCTGCAGGCTACATCACTTTTGGCAGTGATCACTATGTTCTTAAATGAAGAATGTAAATACAAATCAACCAGCTAGCGTTAAACCAAAAATACATCAAGACCCTAAACATATTTTGCCGTCACTGAATTTATCATGCATCTACTAGATTTTATCAAAAAGCGATTTATCCACAAAGCATTTAGTTATGAATTAATTCCTCCAGGCAGTCATACTTTTTAAGATTTACTCTTTTTATAGGACTACGTTGAGCACAGAGAAGGGAGCTGAATCTGGTGCTCTCACAACTAGATTTAGAGCAGTGCAGGTGACAACTGTTTTGTAAAAAAAGGCACCCTATGCAGTTAAACTCCAACAGGGGGAGCAGAAGCAGATGTGTCCCTACCCCAGAGTGACACATTAAGTCAGGGAGAAGTCAGGGACTTCAAAATTCACTTTAGACTTTCCTCCTGTCTGTCATAGCTCTCAAAGCAGCGTTCTGATTTTACTCTGTTGCTCCCATAGGGGATTGGCTTTTTTCTCAGGGGCCTGTGGAATTGCTGATTTCTCTGCCTTACAGCTGGGCATTACCCCACATGTTGTCTGTTGGCTCAAACCCTGCATCTTAACTGGCGACACAGCTCCTCCTGATCCAACGCTCTTTGTTGCAAACAGAGTATCTTTAACATACTGTAGTATAACTAAATATTTGCTTTGGATCCAATTGTTAAATCAGCATCATACCAAACAGCTGGAATCTTCACCAAACTGATTTAACCAGTTAATCGCTAATCCGACCACAAAGGGGCACTGATATGCTCGAACTGGGTTTTGCTTTGTACGGAAATTGGAGCTAGCCTGTTCCGTAACTTCTCTCCAGGACCTAAATACCCTGCTCTGGGCAGTCATGAACCATGTATCTCCAACTGGGACTTAAACACTTGAATCCTGTATGGGACTTGAAGCTGACATGGACATTTTATCGCTCTTATAACGATCTGGTTATTTATAAAATAAATTATAACAAGTGGAGGGAGAACATTCCTTCCTTCTCCTCTAACGACAGCAGCTGGGTACGCGAGAGCTTCCACAGAGTTCAAGGGTGTATATCCCAGAGAGGCATCTCGTATCACGTTTAGAAGCGCTATTTATCAGTATATAAGCATGTATTACAGAATACAAGAGGCATAAACACGTAGCAGCTCTATGTACTCATTCAAAATAAAGAAGAAGATCAAGTTGCTTTCATTATCACTATTTTAAGACTGGTTTTGCTTCTGTCTAATTTAACAGAAACTTATCACTCTGTTCTAAAAGAACACTCCCAATCCTCTATGTTTAAAAGGGATGAATTCAGATACCCTTTCTATCAGAAAGCAAATCAACCTCAACTGGTACGTAATGCTTCCCTGAATAAAAAATTGACTTGCTCTTCCTTAATGACTAAGAGTAACTACCTGATAACAATGTGCACTATTGCTTATGCCTCATATAAATAAGACATCATTTGCGAATCATTTCAAAGATAAAAGAAAATCAGGGAAGAAAATAGACAGATCCAACACCGCAGAATAATCTGTTGGGATAACGCATCAAAGTAAAGCATCTCATCAGATATCAGACGTCTTAGATAGATAGAAAAATTTAAATATGAAAAGTATTTTGAAGTACAGTGAGACACTGTGGAGAAATCTCCATTTGAAGACATTTCTGCATTTTAAGCGCCTTTTAATTTGACACTTTAATCCATTTCATACTCACAGTATTTTCATTCAGTTCCTGTTTCTACTATGCTTCAAACACCAAAATTGAGGGATAGGAAATGCAGGCGCTACTTTGCCAGGAGTACATCCTTTTTAAAGAAGTAGTGATTTTCTCAGGCTGAAGCTATTACCTGAGAGAGCTCAATAAGGAACTCATACGAGCTTCTTTCCACTTTCTAATTCTTTCCATGATAAATAAAGGCACTTTATAAATGAGAAATTCTGCACTCTGGATTGCAAATGTTGAAAGGTAAAGCTACAGATGCAACTGTATTATTTATAACCATAGAGAGACATAACAGAGACCACGAGAAATAGAACAGACACACTAAGCAATGCTTAATATTTAATCTCTAAATTTATATTTAGCCAAGTAATTAGACCTGCTCAAATATATGAAACACTTGCAATGCCTGTTGATCAATGCTTAAAAGGATTACTTCAATGCAAAGACTCACTAAAATGATTAAACTAAGTTTTATTTGATGCCTGGTGCTTTCAGGGATTCTGTAATTAAATAACTGTTGCATATTGGCACAAGCCTATTGATTTAATAGAGTTATCTTGATTTATGTTAACTTAGCATGCTGCATGTTGTCACTTATGGGTGCTAACAGCTGTATGACGTGATATTCAAACGTGATCTTGCTATAAAACCCTAGACTTTGATAAAAACCTGTTTGGAAACATTGAGGGTGCATGGAAGGCTGAGGCATGAATAAAGCTGGTAATTCACCAGTTGAATCAAACAGTTTGTTTTATATTTAAATTCTGCTTTTGTGATACCGGAAAAACAAAAGTATAGATACCTGTAATTAAGTTCTGTGGTCTGTAATTTTTCCCTTCAGGAGAGACCAGCGGTTGGACTGTTACAACAGTATTATTATAAAATTCATCATAATGAAGCAATGCACAGTCAAGAACAAAGCTATAGAATCTCACATCATGGGTAAGGTAGAGATTAAAAATCTAAACTGGTTGAGAGATGTGACCCTTTCACCTGTAGAATGCCGCTTCAAATCCAAACCTAATGGCCATGGAAATGGCATCTTCTGGAGCTGGCCAGAAACTTTCACTTTAGGGGAAATTTCCTTTTTTTTTTTTTTTTTTCCATAAAATTAGTTTCTTATGGAAATGGAATAGGTGCTCTTGTGTTGGAAATAAATCCATGGTCTTTTCTTTAGGAAACACTGAAATGAAATCTGTTTTCAGAATTCCTCAAAGTTTACTAGCAAAATAAATTATTTTAGGGGGAAATTTTACTGTTTCCACACGGCATACAGCAAAGCTGACAAGAATTGCATCGTTTTCAGATATAACTGCCACTGGTCATAATGTCCCTGCCATTATGACCAGAGAATTCCTCATTTTCCATCCTTCAGAGAAATTTTAATTCACTGCTGCCAGGCTGGACGTAGTGCTGGAGACCGAAGGCTCTTGGATTCTAGTACATAGCTAAGCCATAGCAAAACCTAAAGATCTCAAGAAGGTCTGGAAGTCCTATAGTCTCTATAGTGACTTTGAGATTCTGCAACAAGAAGACAGGATCGTGGACAGCTTCAGCTTTAGGAGCTGCCTGTCCCACAGCACTTTGGTCCCTGGTAATCAGTCTTCATAACGTCTTCTGAAAACCTGGACTCCTAGGGGATGCCCCACAGCTGAGGTCCTGGGCTCCGTAAAATCTTGCAAGAAATTTCACAGTGGGCCATTGGAATTTTCCACGTTTGCAAAATACGCAGTTTTTAACAAAACAGCGCTTTCAGCGGTTGTTTGGGTGGAAAGTTACCAGCGAGCTGTACTTACCCGGCAGGTCTCTCGGTGATCGCTCTTCCCTCCCTTACCTTGTCCTTGCTGCAGCTGCCAAAGTGCTTGGTTTACAAAGCAGCTTCTCATAAAGCCTTTCGTGTTTCATAAATTTGTGAACAATGGTGATGATAGTGCACACGCTTATTAGGGACGATATATTTAGTTTAATATAACATACGAGGGGTGTCGCAGCTGAATGCTATAATTGCAAAAACGGATAACTAATTTTAACTCGGAAAACTTTGGAAACTTTGATTTTGGATTTGGATTCTGAAATGGGAGCAAATTTTTGTTGCACTGCATTTGAAGGGGGGAATGTTGCCAGCATTTACTGTCAGGCAGATAAACTACGCTTGAGTACTGCTTTGGGCAGAAGCAAAGATACCCTATCTGAAAGAAGAGGCTCATTTTTTATGTGTCGGAAATCAAAAACTCACCTGAGAACCAATGATAAGATAAATAAGGTGGTAATCATTCAATTAAGAAAAAAACAGACTTATAGGAATTACGTTACCACTCTAAATCTGCCCGTATTCCATTATTTTTTTTCGATTATAAGAAAAAATGGGGGGAAGGAGGGGGCAGCAATGATGAGACACAAACAGTTAAAAGTGCCTACTTCTGATATCAACAGTTATTCACATATTTCGCTTCTTTTCACCTTGGACGCTATAAATTTTATTTCAAGTTTTTTAAAGGCACTCTATTATCTAACACAATCGGGAAAAGGCTTTTGTTAAAAATACTGATACCTGTATATTCTCTTGGCGCAAGTGGCTGTTGCAAGCGTATTTGTTAGATGGAAGGTTAAAGCAATTTGTGTTCAAAACAGAAACACATACAAAGAAAAAAAAAAAACAAACAAAAGATATGCTACGGACAGGGGATTTTATACAATTATCTCTTTCCTGTCACATTAGCTAAAATTTATCTGCAATTACTAAAAGCTAAGTCAATATAATTAAGTTTTTAGCTATCTGGCTTTTATTTACATCTGTTTCAATTTCCAGTCTACCTGGCAAGATCTACCTGGCACTTGAGAACTGCGTCCTTTCCTATCACCAGCTTTGCTTGTCAAATCAATCCTAATTCTCTGTTCAGAAGTGGTTTACCACCAGGGACTTACTAGATAATTTCTCTGGATGGGAAATGAGAAGGAATTTCATTTGCTCTCCTTTCACTGAACTGCTACCTGTGCAAAGCTGACAAAACGAAAATGTCTTTTGCCATCAAAACACCGCTACGTATACATATGCTAGTGATAAGCTAATAGTTTCTACATGTTTTTCAAGGACTCCCACATTGAAACTTATTTTAAATCAAAACTTGCCTTGTTCTAGATTGACTTAAACTTCAAAGGTGCAACAAAACCCCAAAAGGATGAGAGCACATTTAGAGAAAAAATTAGAGGAGAAATGATGCACTCCAAAGAAAATAAAACCCACATATGTTTAATAAGCTCTTCACCTTCCCTATACTGACAACCTGTGTAGCATTAAATTGATTTATCGTGGAAAACAGATGAGCATAGATAACATACATTTGACTTTCATGATGCAAGGTCGCCCTGGAGTTTAGATTCCATTAACCAATCTTAATGTACGAGTGATTAATTTGCCCACCAGTGTAACAGTTAGAACAGATGCAGCTAAATCGATTGACTGTGTTACTTCATAAGTTCTGTCTCCACATTGGTGCAAGCATCATCCTCAACCAGAAGTTACGGGCTCAGTGTAACAATTACTGGGTGAGCCGACCTGTGTTATTCAGGAGCAACACGCGATGAGCAAGATTTCTTAAGCAGATCAGCCAACAACGAAAAGCTAAAGATAAAAATTCTAAATACAAAAAACTTATTATTTGTGCATTTATATTGCACGTGTGCTGAAATGAAGTCTTTAGTCGAAATCCTCTGCTGCTGTAAATTAACTAACTTCAATGTAGAAATAAAATCACCGGGACTGATTCAACAACAGCAAATACAAAGCCATTTTGGACAGGCCGCCGTTTCTTTAATTGTGCCGGTACTTTGCACGGCCGTTCTGGCCACTTGACACCTGCGGATGATCAAATTCAAAAGCACCATACCTTCCGGAGAGGTTTGAGCTTGGTCTCCATTATAAAGTCGTACTTGCAGAGTTCACAACAGCGCGTGTCTGAGCTCTTAATCCACTGGTGCAGGCAGGCCTGATGAACGAAGCGCAGGGTCCCTGTGCAGCGACACGGCGTGATGAGGGGACTTTCATCATCTCCCTCACAGTGACAGATCCTGACAGGAAGGACAGCAAGAGCTAGTGAGGGAACTTGCCAACCAGCAAGGCAGAGGCACTGGTTTATTTACACTGCTTTTTCGTTTTCAAGACTTGACATTCATGAGACGCAAGTTGTATGACCTTTCGGATTGAGGCCCGGGAACATACTCCTCGTTCCCTTCTGCCACTTCTCTTCACCTAGCTATTTCTCTTTGAATTCGCTACACGGTCTGAAGGTGAATCGATAGAGATAACACTGTTTCTCCCTTTTATGCATAGCAAAACCTTTAAGACAAATACCAGTGCACTTTCTTAGAGCTGAATAGTCTTTGGTCTGTAAGTAACGCCAATAAAATACACAAAGTTAGCAGAATCTAACCCAAAATTGGAAATATCCAGTATCAAAAGTTCAAAAAGTTCCTAGGATACCTCTTTGGAGTTACACGGTTAAAAGGGTAAGAGAACAGTTTTGAGTACTTTGGAGTAATGCATATGGCACAGAGTACACACACATGCCCACACACCTTTTAGGAGGCAGGTGTTAAAAAGTAAGTCCTTCCTCATTTTTTTTTCTTCACTGTCCCTTTGAAGCAGATAGCTGCGTTATTGGGGGAAACAAACACTACAGCTGTAAGCAGACCCTAAGGTAGGGGTCGGTCCCAGAACTGTTGACACCTTGTAATGGGATACAGAGCTTTTCACGTTGCAGTTTTGCATAAAATGATCAGTGTCCTAACGTCGCAATCTGATGGGGTTTTTCTGTGACACATGTCCAAATGTTCTGGTGATTTTTCCAAATAAACTCCTGGTTATATCAAGAAAACATTCACCCATCAAAACCAACGCCAGCTTTATTGGCAAGCGTCTCTGGGAGGGCAGAGAAAGCTCTATGGTGAGCAGAAGGCTTAACCAAACACCTGAAGTGAAGGAGGTTCTCCTCAACGAAGGGTGACTTCATCCCATTGCCACCCCAGAAAACCACAACAAAGCACCCAAACCCTAATGAATGTCCTAAGAAACAATTTGGCATGTAAAGGACAAAAAAAAAAAAAAAAAAAAGCTGAAGCCTGAGAAATGTTATTTCAAAATAGAGAAGTAGCACCAGCACTGATCCTGGTGTCACGCAACTCAAACTTACTGCTTAGAAACTCAGTAGTTAGGAAAGGCACCCTCAGATACGTACGTGCAGAGGAGGCTGAACACATCTGAGGAATAACTCATCCCTTTATGCAGAAAACTGCGGCCACGCCACTCCCGGGGTAGGAAAAAGGCTGGGGAGGACCCTGCAGTGAGGTTCTCTTCCTACCAGCCAGGTTAGGGAAGAAGGGGAACCTTCTTCATACAGGAGCACCTGGCGTACGTCAGGAGGCAGCCTGGCAAAGGCACCCGGTGGAAGACTGGCTACAGCACAGCACTGAGACTGCCAAGTCTACAAGCAGAGGGAGGAGGAGATTGCAGCGTCTAAGTGAAAGATCTATGGACCAAAACCAGCAGCTTCACTATTCTTCCATGGTGTAGCCTAGAGCCGTGAGAAAATGAATCTACAATAATGGGAAAGCAGAACAAAGCCGCTTTGCTAGATATATAGCATGAGACAAAACAAAACAAAACAAAACCCCCAAATAAACAAAAAGAACGCCCCAAAACCGCAAAAAAAAAAAAAAAAAAAAAAAAAGGAAAAAAGCTCTGGGAACGTGGTACACAAAAGCCGGGTTTTCAGTGTCTACAGTGGTGACTGTACACTAATCAGCTTCTTATATCCCATGGGAGAAGAGGGGAGAAGAAAATACCCACAACTTCTATCTTGTATCTTGCACACATTCATTTTTTGTCAGACACATTTTACACGAACTCAATTTACGGTCTTTTCTTTACTGACCCAGCCAAGCTAGGTGCATCAGCAGCTTAGTTCTTATACGGAGACTGTCTGTGTGCTGACTTCTTATTGAGCCTGTGGCTTAAGCAGAACTAAATTTTCAAAACACCAAATAGCTATTTTTCCAAAACAAATGCATTCCCAGCTGAGAGGTACATAAAAACCATCATTTTCTTTTAAACTTAAAGCTATTTCCCAAAGGAAAACTAGTATTCCTTGTTCATTTAAATTCAAGCTATACATAATTTATTTTACAGGCTTAGCATTTAAACTATTTAGAAATTAGACAACTAAGCTATGTACCCAAGAGCCTTTTTTCCACTACTGCCAGAATTGTTTAAATTATTTTAAGACCTAAAATACAAGCCTAAAATTCCACTGGGATCTTTAAATAAAGTGACACTGCAAATTTGAAATGAATAGAAGTATTCTTTAGTAGAAATACTTTTACAGAAAAACGCTATATGAATTATACATTCTATTTGTGCTTTCGTTGTAGAGAAGTTACAAGCTAAACATATAAATAACAGGGTGACATTAAGAACTTACATTATACAGAACCTCGAACTAAATAATCTAATGGCGCCTTCTAGCTTTATAATCATGAAACATGTAATGAGTATAAAAACAAACTTCAAATGGAATTAAAGTCCAAAGAAAATAACCAAAGGCATGGTTTTCATTAGCTTGAATGCTCTTTGGTGCAATTTAGCGCTTCATTATTTGGTTAGCCAGAAGAAATTAGCTTAAAAGAAATTTGTGCAACCTAAACTCACAATCACAGTCTTTAAGGATACGTGGGTGCCTGACAGCTATTGAAACAGACTGTTGGCTAACTGCTTAAATATCTTTTAAAGGCTTGGGCCATATAACTTGTAATATCTTGGCTCAGCCGTGAGTACTGAATCAGAATTTTGTGCCTCTTTGCCCTTTGCTGTATTTATCTATCATGTACATCACAATTATCACAAAATACAGAAAAGAAATTGTAAATGTGGTTTTGAAAAAGATGATGCCGTGCAAACAGAACTGAGGTAGGGCTACAAAACACAGACTTACCTGAACCGTATCTAAACCGAGTTGGAGGCAGAGAACTTCCATGCTAGTTTCCTATTTTCTCGTGATCATAACTGTTCAAAATTTTGACCCATCAGACTGACAATTTACAGGGCTGAACTTATCCTGAGAGTAAAATTTGCTTACATACTTTAGAAATGAATTGAATGAAAATCCCCCCACTCTCCGCTATAAAGAAAAAAATATATAAATTGCTAAATCTACACTGATTTATTTACAAATTGTAGTACAGCACTGATACTTGTTAATAGCCGCAGTTTCAGCTGCTCAGACACACCTACAGAATTTACATACTCAGCTTTTCTCAACTTTCTAGTCCTTTAGTAGATAAATAGCCTTCATTATAGAGCAATACTTTTGACTATCTGGAAATGGAGGGAAGTCAACTATTTGACCAAAATCCATCTAGTTAGAATCCCTTTATTACAAATTTACAAATTGAGCCTGTTTTTATTTTTTACAGGACCTCAATAAATCATGTGTACACCAGACAACACAGCATATATGAGCTATTAGATGAACTTCTGATTCAGATATACAAATTATTTTTTGTTTGTGTGTATATAACACACACCTAGAGATGTATCCCCATACATTGAGATCACAGAATATTTATTTTTCTTTAAAGAAAGTTCACTGAGAAACTTTATGAAATAATACTCTAAGTGCAGTCATTCTTATTCGTAAGTTTTTGCTTTATATGCCAGTATTTTAATTACCCAGCACATACTTCTCTAGCACAGAATTGTTTCTACAACCTTCAGCACATAGATCTGCCAAACGGAGAAATTTATGCCAGCACTGTGCATATATCAGACAAAAATAAAAAAAAATTTCTTTAAAGGATGTTCTTAAATAGAATCTTCACTTATAATGCAATAAATTAGCAAAAAGAAAAAATATTTTGCAGGGAAAAAATCAAAAATGCTAAATTGAAAACAAAATTAGTCTTTATGAAAGATTTTGCATAATTCATGTAAAACTGTTGCAGATTTCTTGTATGTTCCCTACACAAAAAACAACTCTCAAACAGAAACAGAATAGTTTAATTTAGAAAATTAAAGGAAGTTCAAGGAGTTTACTGAGAACATTCTAAATTATTTTTCAGTATTTTTTTTTGTTCAAAATATTAATTGAATTTAAGGCACATTCAAATGATGCTGAAAAACTCACTGATAATGCAATGCTTGATTGAGAAATCGTATGTGACATATTAAGCTTTGTACCATAATGACTATGCAAAATCAGTAAGTAAAGTTGCCTGTAGTTTTAGGTATACCGTCTCCTTCACTGAAGGCCATACTGACAACACACATATATAAACAACAGAAATTTCTTATCGGATTAAAATAATGAGATGCAACTAAACTAAGCACCCAGAAGTGAGGCGTCTTCAGAATGCGGTATTGTCGTGCTGTCTTGAATTCCGGGACTATGAACTGTTTTCCCTTGTTTCCCCCGGTCCTGTTCATTGCAAAAGTTAGCAGGCAGGAAGGGAAGTAGGAAACAAGATGGTTACAGCTTGTAGCCATTCATATGCTAATTGGATTTAGAGTGATTTTCAGAAAAACAGCCAAGAGCTATCCTGGATGACTGTCCTTCACTTCTCATCAAATTAAGATTATTTTTTGTTCTATACAGACAAATATTTCTAACATAATCTCAGTTTAAGAAGTCAACTAAAATCAGTACGAAGCAAGAGCTGACATGGAAATTTTTCAGTTTTTCCCGACAGTGGTTTAGTTTGGCAAAATCATAGCAACCAAAATTACAACCTAGGTGGTTAGTCACCATCCGAACTGCTTATTGCAAGAGATACAGGCAGATTCCAACCGGTTTGTAGCTTTTCCTTCGCATGCAAGGTAACAATTTTACTCTCATTAAAGAGAATACTGCTAATCTCAACTCTCATTGGAAAAACAGCAGTTATCCTAACCTGTCTTTCACTAATCCACTTTACTCTTCAGTAATTAAGAAAATAGGCCAATTTCTATGCCACTGCAGTGAAGTATAAAATGCACTTATTCTGCAGGAGTCTTGTGTGCCTTGTGAAACTTAGTGCTCTACACTTATCCAGTTGGCAAGTGCTCCTCTATGACAGTATCTGTACAGCTGATTTCCACAGGCGTCTGTTGTCAAAGGGAGGTGATTAAGGCTAAGACTGAATTAGCATGTCCCTGTTTGTGCTTCGAGCTATGCAAGAGCCTTGTCATTAGGAGCAGCGCCGGTGGAAACGAGTTTGCAGTAATTCTGCACCCCCGGAACTCTTTCAGTGGATCCTGTGGTTGAGATTGGCACTGCATCTCAGTACCTAATAAAATTTTCAAGGATCCTTGGCCATTGCATATAGACAAAGGGATTGGCTACAGTAACGTAGCGCAGATAGCTTTTATAGACTTCCTTAAAAATATATCAGGTCAAATTTTACCCTCATTAACAAATGGGCAACCTAGGGGAATGCCTCTGAGGCTTTCAAAAATAGAAGTGTATATAGGGGCATGGGCATGATAATGATGTATGATAACGTTTAAGGCCTATAAATGGCATAATTATGTAAAAACTGTATTGTTCTCTAATATTCCTGGGTGCTATACAGCTGCGTCTACGCTCACAAGCACTGCAGTGAAAGTGTAGCAAATCTGTTGAAAAAAAACAGCTGGCGCTAAAAACCCAGTGTCTACATCAAGGTCATCTTGGTGGGGGTTGCTTTGATTTGATACTGATTTGAGGTTGGACCAGGAATACATCTTTCAGTTTACTTTCACTCAAAAGGAATACACTCGGAGAGCCCTGAGACCGATCCTCAGCATGGTCTAGGACATGGTAAAAGCAAAGGTGATCCAAAGCCGGTTCCTTATCTGAACTACAGCACTAATGGAGAACCCTTCACTGACAAATTTAGGAGGAGCTACTGCCTTGTGACTGTGGCATGTTACTGCCCCTGTGATGCTATTTCTATGCACTGTGAACTACAGCATGATAATAAACTAACGCAGATGCCCAATCCCCTTACTGTCATTTTCCTGCGGATGGAGGTATGCCGGCAGAATAGAAATGCTCTCTTCCTCAAACTTTCAACAAATCTCCCTAATAAAAGGGGGAAATACCTTCTCCATAAATGTGCTCAAGGAAGATAATGCTTATTCCAAAAATATTTTCGGTGAGAAACGATTGAAAAGGCAGTTAAAATCTTGACCTTCACTGGAAAAGCATACCTGGGCTCCTAATGATTATACAAAGATAAATTCTTACCCTGTTTAGGGGGTACATCTATATCTCACTATACTATATCCCACTATACTATATCTCACTGTTACTAAAGGGAGCTTAGTGAGGGAGAACCAGCATAGTTGGAAGATGTTGGACCAACTGAATCCCTGGCTTTGAGTTTTGACAGAGGATTATTAGCTGCCAGCATGAAATACCATGAGCTCCTAGGTTATCTTAATTGGACAAAATGGAACCAATTCCACATTTGCAAAAGGAAGCACAAAATTGCTGGTGTTACTGGCTGATAGTCTTAAGAAAACTCTTCTCCTGTCCAATAAAGGTCATCTTCTCTTTTTGCCAACTTACAAGTGCTTCCAGTGCTTTTAGATAGTTAGACCCTAAAAATAAAGCAAACAACTTTATGGGCAACTCACAGCAAATAATTAACTCATTCATAAACAGAAACCCCAAAAATATCAAACTCTGCTCCTGCATAATTTATCCCTTGGGGAAAAAAAGCTAAATTCACTAAAAATGTTCACCCTGCAATAGGCTACAGCATGCCACCTTTCCCTTGCTTTCACTTTGCAGGCTTTTTCTGCTTAATCTCCTTTCCATTCTTTCCACTGTTAAATCATAAAGTAATCTAAATGACAAATTGGTCTTCCTCTCCATTTAAACACACCGTGAATGAAGCACATTAATTCTCCATGCCGAATGTAATCGATTTGTATACCTCTTCCCTGTCACTCCTGCCCTTCCATTATGTTATACAGTCAGCTGCCGTTATCTGACTAGAGGGAAAACCATTTTCGAAATGTGGCGCCACACCAGTGGAATTTCATAATGGCTTAGGTAAAGCTGCCTCTCGATTTCTGCAAACGCGCTCCGAATTTGTAAGAGACCCAGGAGCAAACAACATTAGCAGAAGCATGCTAAATCTTTTATTTTGTCGACATTTCTTGTCCTTCTATTAATCTTCCATTATAGGTGATAAACAGGGTATCTAACCATCTAAAGAGTTACAAGTAATTCCTGCCTCAGATGCACTGTCAGTGCAACTCAAGGCACACGTCAGGCGAGATTTACTGCGCAGAACACAGTTCAAAGAACTGGGGACTGCATCTTAAAAAAAGGATTTAGATTTCCTCCCGCCTGCCTAGTGAGAGTCAAAGCTTTAAGTAACTAAACTCCCTACAGAATATATGCAAGCTTTACGTATTTAATAACGGGACCCTTAAAACCAAGGGCCTCCTCTCACCCAAACTTTATAGCAGAAAGTGGCGCCAGTTCACGTGTTTGCATTAAAAATACGAATAGGTTTCGAGAGAAGAAGCAGGAACCAGGACTCAGTTCTCCCCCAGTTAAGTGACCCTAACCACAACAAAGCCATGCTCGCCTTGTTTCGGCTCTCCTTGCAGCCTTCTCAGTCATGGAGGGCTTCCAAAAGAGACTGCATAACCAGATGGCTAAAGAGGTGACAGATGGGGCTTTGAACCATCAGGCAGAGAATAGAATTAACCAGGATTTCATACTGCTTCAAAGACTGATGAACCACTAGACCGTCATACAGAGGAGATTCCTCAAAAAAGCGGGAGATTCCTCTCAGAAAGTCACCTTGCAGAAAGAAGGCTTTGAACAGGAAAGTAAGCAGCAGTCGCAATTCTTTAAAAGGAAAGGGTGAGGAGCCAACGTGCAGGACAAGATTCAGAGATGTGGGTCCTAATGAAGGAATGTATCATCCTGAGACCCCAAGGAAGTCACAAACAGCCCAGGGAGAAACAGGTTAAAAACCCTCTTCAGCCAAACGCTACAGTCTGGCAGTTCAGCATCCTCCCGTTTTTGGTGATTTTGCAGGGTTCTGGATGGTATTTCAAGTATCTATAGTCTGCACTACTGTTTAAATTATTTACTGGATCCAACCTCATGGTTTCAGTATAAATATTTCAAATGAGTGTTAAATTTCAATGGTAGTATTTGAGCCTGTATATCTATCTTCTGTTCACCTTTCTCTTTTTTCCACAAATCCACGAGGATTTGTTTCCTCCTAAGAGGCTTTCTGTCTGCTGGTTCCGTGAGCACTCTACTACATGAATATTTCAGGATGTAAGTATTTTCATGCAAGATACTACTTTTGCAGGTCCTGCTAGGCAATATTATGAAAAAAAAACCCAAACATTTACAACACTTGATTTCACAGAGAGAAACTACGTGCTCATCTTGTCTCTTGCCAAGTGCAATGTACACTATTTCTTCCTAACTATGATGGTGTTAACACATAGAAATACCCATCCTAGTATTTTCCAAAGTTTATAATGGGTTTTTAATTAATACGCTAGCTTTTTAAAGCTGATTTTAAAAAATTATACTTAAAGTAGATTCTGCAGATATCGTGAATATACTTCATCTCCCTTACTACTTCTCCCCATTCTCAGCAGTCTTCTGGCATGCTTTGCTCTTCTATTTACTCCTCAAATCAGGGCCTTCCTTTACCTGACTGCCTATAGAGTCATTCAAGGAGTTCAACAAAATCAAAATTCTACTTCCGATATGCATTTTTTTCATCATGAGAAACTCCATCCTATTTCAGTGTGCGTGGTTTCTTTCAGCTTACAGAATGACAGTTCAGTGTTACTGCTGAAATGATTGCTTCAGTGCTACAAAAAGCTTACACCAAAACCATAACTAGTCAAACAGAAAATATCTTTCAGTTCTCTCGTCATAAATAATAAAAAATACCACAACGTTAATTCAGAGGCAATACACAAAGCACTTATGATACACTAGTGGTAATATCAGCTAACCCTTTTTCTTTCCTTAGTAATTCCTATGTGAAAATCCATGGGGCTAAGTCCTCACAATCCATTCACTTCACCGTGTCCCACACATAGCTTTTCCCTTCAGTGAGATTACCCTCGTGCAGATCAAAGAAAGCTATTTCTGAGGCTGTGCCTCAAGCCACATGGCAAATTGCAGAACACAGAGAGAAAATGGAGAAAATCTCAGACACGGGGCAATTTAGGAAAAGGGGGATCCAAATGTATGATTTAGAAAGCCTACCCTGTGAATCTCAAAAAAAATGAAAAAAAAAAAAATTAGGTGCCAAAACAACTCTGCATGGTCAGAACTAACTTACATTGTGGTCCCTAATCCCAGAAGCAGAAACCTTGCCTTCTAAGGGACTCCAGAAGAAAGGAATAGGTTCAGGGAAGAGATTGTAAAGATCATCATTGGTGTCATGTCGTTGTTTCATCATTTTGGAAATAGAGAAACAGTGACACTAGAAGGGGAAATGTCCTACTTGAAGTGGCCAAGAGGCCTGCGTTAGACTAGCAGAAGTATATATTGTGCCATGGCACTATACTTTATCCGCATGACTATCGTGCTCATGCTCAAATAGGGCCTGTCCTGTCGCATTTCCGCTCATGAGGGAAATGCACATTGAAGAAACTGTTTATAGCCTTATGTGTGTATAGAAATGTGTTTCACTGACAGGAATTCATAAGGAAGTAAAGGAAAAAAGATGCCTATCCAAACACTTCAAGACAAGCTAACTGACACCAGGAGATGTTCAAGATCCCTGCTTCTCTGCTATTCCCACACAATCCCATCTAGGTGAGCGCCATACCTCTTAGCCAGTTTTGTCACATCAGCTAGAAGACATGAATACCTAGCATGAAATGCTTGAAAAAACATCTCAAGAAAACAATTTTTCCACATCCCAACCAGCTGTTAACTCCAGTCTTAGAATAAACAGTGCAAAAAAATCCCTTTTTCTATTTCTGGTGCAGAAAAATGGTTACTGTATATGTGCATATCTGCGTTGAAACGTCATTCTTTTTTTTCTTTCAAAAGCAAGATTGTGAATCTGAAGAAAAATTCACATCATAAGTCAATTAAGTGCCTGGACCTGCCCTGAAAATCAGAAACTACAGTCTATACTGAATCAGTAGTAAAAACATGTCTTCCTTTTTCTTCAGCTGTCTGCAAATTGATTAAGACAACTTACCAGCTATGAAAAATTAACATTCGATTCTGTAATGCTTTTCCTAGATGTATTATCATCAGTACAATACACCGAGTAATGACAAAAAAAAAAAAAATACATCTTTACCCTTGACATGAAGATGAATGCAATTATGACTGTCTTGACAAATTTTGCACAACAGGCCAAGTTATCAACTGTGCTGAGTTTAGCTCCACTTGTTCAAAGAGCATTTCTGCTGACAGTGAGCCCAGGAACACACACCTATCCAAAGTTTTCAACCTTTCTCTACTAAACAAGAGCCTAGCTGAAAAGTCTGCATGCACATCCACAAAGTTCATCCCTGAACCAATCTCCAAGTCTTGCAAAAAGTGCCTGAATAATTATAACAAAATTGAATGGGTCGAGAAGACAGATAAAAAACTGCAGTCTGCTTTCTATCTGAAAGCAAAATCTTAAATTTGGGGACTTGGGCAACAGCTAGGATTAAGCTACATGAGACAATGTAATGTTACTTTAACATTAATTTCTCTCTCTCTTTTTTTTTTTCCCTACCTGTGTAAAGATCCATACTGAAATAATTTATTTCAGTTTTTGGGTAGCTCATATTCAGATAATAATGATTAAATGGCCCTGTTATATATATATATATACTGTGCCTACTACACTGGATCTTCAATACAGGCAGGCTTGGGGAGTTCAGAAATTTAAGATAACTCTGAAGATGTAAGGTAGTTATCTGTGCAATCTCTGCATCATACCATGTAGACATACTTCAAGTGCTTAAAAAAATATGTAACGTCTTTACCGCTGCTGCCGTTTCTTTGCATTTCTGTAAGGGAAGAGGTCCCAAGCCAGGGGCGTGGTCCTGATGTACAAGCTGATGTACAAACTCAGCTGGACTTTACTCCGAAAAATCTTAAACTATTGTGACAGACAATGGCCAGACAACTGCAACGTCCATTCTTACTTGGTAAGCGTAACAAGGAGTGCGTACCACTAGCTGTATTAGCAATGGCTTATATCTCCTGCTATGAAAAAAGCACAGTGCCTGCACATTATCTCTTTTCTTTTTAAAACTAGGACCTTTGTAGTGTGTTACTAGGTTGAAGTATACTGTGAAACTGCATGATGTGGCATCGTGAACTTCCTCATTCTGACTGTGTTTACATTTCCATGCAAATTTCTTCCCAGCAAAGAAAAGTGAGAAGTTTGGGGGTTACCATATCAAGAAACTAAGCCTGATCCTCATTTACACTTTGTAGATGAGAGTCAATGCTGGCTCACAAGTTTGAGGAGAACAAAAAAAAAAAATAATCATGAAAAAGAAATACTTGTTTCAGTTCTGTTGAACTTACGGGACGGTGCATTTTCATTTACCACTAAACTAAGTGACTCAAGTCCACCCAGCTGTCTACTGCAAATTCAGACATCAGTTGCTCTCATGTCTGGGGGGAAACACTCACCTTCTGATTGAGAGCTTCACACCAAGGTGATCAGACTGTCAGAAGCCCGAACTTCTGAACTAGAGAGAACTGCTGGTTGTTTGGGTTTTCTTTCCCAAAGCTTATTTTAATGCTTGTTCTGCCCAACCACCCTTTGTATTGTTTCACTCCTTGTGATGGGTACCAAACTAACAGCCCCTACGCTTTCACAGTGTAGAGGCGCTCAGCAGTTCAAAGTCCCGTACAACTCACGCCCAACTGGAGAGGGTGTTTTGCAGGCACCATCCATCAGATTGCCGTGGTAATGGTAGCTCTAGAGGACACTGAATCAAGACCATAAATTTATTTCATGTCAGGCAATGAAAAATGACAAAGAGGGACCAAAGCTGGATTTGAACCGATGACCTGGGAATGAAAAACTCCATATCCCATTGTATTGAGCTATCGGGCACTCTGCCTCATTCTCTGCCTCTGGCTGGAGATTTAAAACACAGTAATACTCTGCCAGAGGACACAGCGTGACCGCCTTCATGAAGAAAAATGAAGAAAATAAAAGCATTTAGTTCCCTTGCAGGATTACTGTTTTGAAATAAGAGAAGTGTGTCTTCAGATTGAGATATGCTAACTTCTCTGTAGCCAAGGCTTTCGTGTTATTTCTTACGGCCTGCCAAGCAGTTTATTACTGAGAAACAGTGACAGAAAGCAGACAAGAGAAGGGCAACTCAGCCCACGGCGGTGAGAAATTCCTTTCAAGAACGCTAAATCTTTCTTATATAGGGACTAACCTGCATACTTCTAAATCATCAGACCAGTCATCATACAACACTGGAGGCTTCTGAACAGCGTCAGTCACAGTGGGCCCTGCCCCAGCGGGCGCTCCCGTGTGTGGGGCTGCCAGAGCATCACTGCCGGAGCCCGCCTCCGCAAAGCGGTCCTTCGTATCCTTACTGTGTCTAAGGAAAGACACAGGCTGCCGATCTCTGTAGTAGCTTTTCCCTTTGCTTTTCCCACATTTTCTTGAGGAAATCCGTGCTTCCTGAGATGATGCTGAAGACTGCGATTCCTTAAGCTTTGGAACCCTTCTTCGGCGGTGATTTAAAGTAGGATTCTCAGGGTCGGACACCTCTTGCTTCTTTTTCCCCATTGTCCCCAAGGCGACAAGTTCAACAGCATTATTGTTTGAGGGCCCATCCTGGTTACTGCATGATCTATTGCTCCTTCTCCCCCTCCTGGGCATTCTGGCCTTTTCTCTCGCTCTCCTCCTAGCCTGAGCCCACTGACTCTCATCCGAAGATGATGATGAATCAGATGCATTCCAACTGGATCTCGCGGTCTCAGGATGCAATTTACAGTCTTTCCCCTTTCCTTGCTTTTCTGTATGCTCACCATTGTCTCCAGTCTCTCTTTTCCGCCTAAACCTTCGTTTTACTTGTTTCTTACCGGACTCCCTATTAGAAGGGGTCAGCACCATGACAGGGGTTGCATGTTCAAGCTCATCTTCTGACAAATCATGCAAGGTGGTAGATCTGGTCAAAGCAGTAAGCAAAGGAAAGGGATGGAAATGGTAAGGGTGGGTGGAAAGAGAGAAATCACAAAAAAAGGATGAAAATGAGAACATGAATTTTAATAGAAAAGCATGAGACTGAAAAGCAGAAACAGAACCAAAACAACGAGAGATCAAAAGAAAACTAAAGTCTATGTAAATTATGAATAGTGTTAAGCAGAAGCAAGAGCTACATATTATTTAATCAAGACAACAACTGACAAGTATCAGCCAGATTAGAGTATATTTTTCTCAGCACGTACCTACAAATATCCTGAGTGGAAGGGCAGACAGACAACCGTGACTGACTCCTGGGAGCTGTTCCTGTTGTAGGACTGCTTGCCTGTTGAAATAAGTTAGATAACTTGGAATCTTTGTCTATGAAATACATCGCAGATATTTTACTGCTTTGCCACATGATTACAAAATTAAAGTAACTGTTGCTGCTGTTCATAGCGCGCTGTTGAACACATGCAAGCTGACAAAATACAGGAAGCCTGACCAAAAGCAAAACCCATTTGTGGAACTAAATATGACTGAAATGTTTCAGCTCTCATTTGCTCATGACTACTTTTTGTTGCTGTTTGAGGAAGCAGCTTTCAACATTTGAATTTTCATTTCGATTTTGATCTGCCGTAAATGTCTGATGGGAAAGGATGCTGGTTTATTTCATGCAATCAAACCCCCGCGCTGATTCCTTTCAAAATGGAGTGAAGTGCATTTACATTAAGCTGAGTGATGAAGAGCACAAAGCTAACCTATGTTGAGTGGACTGAGAGAACAGCGAGAAAATTAAAGTATGTTTTAAAAGGTTTTCAAGGCAATCAGATCTTCTAGAAGAGCTTAAATACGTTAAACTGATGAGCCTGAGAAGACCAAAGTGCAGGCTGCATCTCTACAGAGATGATCACATTCTCAAACAGCAGGAGAGAGATAAAACACGTTTAGTATGTGACATTTTGCTCATAGGGTTGTTGCTACAAATTGCAGACTCAGTGGCTCAATACTTCCACTGAAAACATATTTTGATGGTGTTAACGGCAAACCATTTCAATCTGCCTCACAATCTACTGGCAGCATAGCTGTACAGAATCCAGATTTAAATCCAAGGCTTTGCGGTTCTTCAGGATCACTCGTGAGGTACAGTATTGTGGGGAGAGGGTTCAATAT
This sequence comes from Vanellus vanellus, assembly GCF_965231255.1. NCBI lineage: Eukaryota > Metazoa > Chordata > Aves > Charadriiformes > Charadriidae > Vanellus > Vanellus vanellus. The sequence continues at coordinate 40,707,779 of NC_138909.1, forward strand.
AAATCATGCTATGGCCTTCCTTTAGCTGATAAGGGCATTAGCTTTCAGTAAGCAACCCTATCTCAGTGTGAGCACCACTACCAAATCGAGACACAAAATACTATCTACAAGCCTAAGAGTTCCACAAGATCACGCGCCAGATGCAGGGGAAGAACGATTACGAAGCAAGAGTACAAAGTACAAATAACACAAAGACGTAAAGGCTGTCATCCCAAGCTTTTGTACTAGCAAATCAAATTCAGTCACACATAGAGTCCATAATTAAAATTATTTCTAGCTCACCTTTCACAGACATTTTTGTGGTGTCAGTTTGAAAATTAATAGTACAAGCAAAAAGAAATAAATACAGCAAGTACCTGCTGACACTTCACTTTGATCCAAGGCTCTTAATATCCATTATATTTCATGCATAGATCTTTTGGAAACATCAGTCGCCTCTACGTGCATTTATGCTTCTAATGGGATACCAGCTGAGACTTAAGAACGGTGCTTTTGCATGAAAATAATCTTCTAGCTTTTGGAATTAGAGTTACCCTTTTTACCTCTTGATGCGTTAATATCACAACACTAATTCTTTACTACTAGTTCCAAGCGTTGAAACTCAGAGGTATGAAAACTAAGCCAACATAAACAAATAAATTGATAAAGCATTTGGGCACAATCCTTATGTTCATATGGTTTTTCCAATGCCTGGGACCACCAGGCAGAAGAGGAACATTAGAGTATCTGCAGTCTAATGCTGGAAGAAAGGACAAGTAGCAGTGAGGAAAATTGTTTGGATTGTTGTGGAGTCCCCTTCCCTGGAGATTTTCAAGACCCGCCTGGATGCAGTGCTGAGTAATGTGCTCTGGGCAATCCTGCTTTGGCAGGGGAGTTGGACTAGATGATCTCTAGAGGTCCCTTCCAACTCTGATGATTCTGTGATTCTGTGATTCACGTCTCTCTACAAAAGGAACATTCCAATTACACGTACTGTGAAGGAATATGAATTGTTTTTCCATACACATTAGTAACAGATGGTATATATACGGTTGGGTACATAATCTTTTTCCACCTCAGCCTCTGTGATTAGTTTTAAGCGATTAAGCATACCTTAAGCTACTTAATGAGGAAAGATATAGATATCGGCACCAGAGCCACGTTACTGGGCTACACGCCGCTGTTGTGTGAAAAAAATTCCCTCCAGCCTAATCCCCAGGAGAAGGACTGCTAAAAAAATCCCGTCCTGGAGTCGAGTGTGAATTCATCCCTCGTGACTAGCTCCCCTTTCTTTTTTCCCCGCACCGCTGCAGGACCGTTACCATTGCTTCTTTCGGGTTCCGTGCACTAGAGGGCTTCGGCTCGACCTTAAGCAGTGCTCAGGTTATTCCCCACGCCGTAAACGCAAGATTTGTATCACCTTGCCACCAGCATTACCCTTTTGCAGGGACGAGGAGAACGGCTAAGCTGGCCCGGCCACGGTACAGTAGGGCTGCACGAGTTCAGGAAACTTTCGGCAGCTGTTGAAGCAGGAAGCCAGCTAGACGGCCCTTCAGAGGGCTGGAACCCAGCCAAAAACTAAAACAAATTCCTTGAAAAGCTTTTACACTTATTATTTGGGACTGGAGACGGGTGGAAATCTAATTACTTTAAGATAAAAATTACATTACCGGTTCGATTGCTCAAATCTTACATTTCACTCTCAGCTGTTAAGAGGTCTGGACTGTTTCAGCTCTGCTCAGACAAACTTACTTTCTAGTTCCCCTGCACTGGCATAATGGCATTATGTTTAGCTGCACATAACTCAGAGGAAGGCTTATGTCCTTCTAAAATAATTTACATCAAATTCTTTTTTTAAAAAAAATGAACGCTTTTTGCTTGTTTGTCTAATCCCTGTTGGAGCAAACCTGACATCTGGACAGGCAAAATGCCTATGTAGCACTTAAGTCTTCAAAAATAAAGCAAGAAAACTGCAACATGCCAAGCTATGCACAAGATAATTCAGATTGTTACCTATGACCAATTTTCATTCAGTATGTTTCTAGACCTTTTAAATGCACATTTTGATTTTCATCTACTTTAAAATAGCTTTTAATGGAAAAATGGACTAGTGGAGTGATCTCTAAAACCAAGAAAGTTAATGTTTCTGATATTCATAATCTGATCTTTGCTTATGGAGCTCACTGGAGAGCCTTATTTTGTAAATAATTCCAGTCTTATCTCTGTAAATTAAGCAGGAGTGGAAGGACCTGTTAATGTCATGTCTGTCCCTGCTACCAGGTGTCATATGAGTATAATCATTCACAGCTAGTCAAGCTGTTTTTAAAACTTGTAAATTCCAGCTCAGCTGGAAGCCTATTCCAGCCCTTTACCCCAAAACCCCTTTGCTTTTTCACCCTACCCGCCTTCTGACAGCATAAACTGCACGGGCTCTCTGCTGCCAACGCTGCCTCTGGGCTTCCCTCATTTCTTTCGGTAATATTTCCTCTTAGCCATCTCCTCTACAAGCTATACAACCCAAACTCTTTTTTTTTTTTTTTCCCCCCTAAATGTATATTCTCTTAAGTCCAGCCTCACCGTGAAGGTACCTAAAGCAGCATTTAGTCAGTTGGCGTATTTACAGTGCACAACATACAGCCATATGGCAGTTCCAGGTTACATCCCAGAAGAGATATAGCGGCATCAGTACAGCGTTTTCCTTCCTCTGAGCGGCAGATGAACCCGACCGAGCGCTGCCCTGCACAAGGGCCACATTCCCTCAGTCGGTGCCACCTCCCTCAGACTCTGCAGTACTGTGCTGCCACGAAACACAGCACTGAACAAGTCCATCATCCCTGTAAGCTTTCTTTTATTTTTAATCATCTTTCCTGCTAGTTTTAGCAACAAAATACAAAATTCTTTCAGTGGCATATCTGACAAACCAAAACATGATCATTTGCGTATACCTGCCCCTATCATATCAGTCCAGCTCTGATGGGATTGTATATACAACAGATGTTGGAAACACTCTCAAGCACACAGATCTTATTGCTATAATTGCTATCCCATTGCTATATTGCTATTTAGCACACTGAATATTTTGAGATACTGTATTTGTTGAATAGAGGGATCAGATTGATGCTGTGGGCTCCAATTCCACTTGGCAGGTAGAATAATGATTTTTTTCTAAAAATAGTATTCCTTGATCGGATGTCTACTTCTACAGCTCATTGGAACGGGAAAACTAAACAAGCATTGTAGTAATTGTATCATAGCAAATTATATCAGCAGCATAATTAAATGCGGTAATTCAAAATAAAGTTGTCCGACAATTCATTTATAAGCAAGGCAGCTAATTTCCCTATGCCGTCAACACAAGGAAGGTGCTTGAGGGATAATGCCAACTCCAGCTGATCAAGTTTGGCATTTCAAAAACATTGTTAGTAGAGGGAGATTCCCCAATCATCACCTTCTGCTGTCGTGGCCAGTTTAGATGAACTTTCTCGTCAAGGATATGAAATTCAGTTAACAGACATGACAGGGCACTTATCCATAAGTATTTTTGATATGTTCAACAGGATTTGGTAGTACGCTTTTCAAACAGAATGCTGGTAAATACGGAGTTTTGAGGACAAGCAAGACGATAATCATTCATCTGACACGAGGGGACTTTAATATCACACATACATGTCTGTGTTAAAAGACTGCAGCAAAGACAGAAACGGGGGACAGAATGAAGTTCACTGATGAAGACATTAAGAATTTCAAATCAAGATCGCCTTTACTTTGGTGTTCAGGATCTGATAGAATTTTCCAGATAATAATAAAAAAGGGGAGTCCTCACTGACCGTCTGTTGCTTAGCACTGCGTGTTGAAACTAGTCCACGGACATGAGTCGAGTTGTGCCCTTCAGAAGGGAGAAGGGCTCTACTTTGACCTAACAGAAAAGCCGAGTAAAATCATGTTGCACAAGTGCAAAGTATTCATATTTGAATGGAGTTAAGCTGTAAAATAATAAACCAGATGTAATGGACAGCTGCTATAAAATGGCCTCACAGATACCACCGGAAAAGCTAATGAATACCTCCAATACCTCTATTCTGAATAAGGAGGGCATTTCCAAAAGCTGTTCATCTTACAACACTGCTTAAGTAGAAAGTCAGAGAAAATTGAGGGAAGGCAGGGCAGCCAGGGAATATAACTAATGCTTTTATTCTATTCTTTTATTCTGCTTTTATTAAGGTTGGACCAGATGATCCTTGAGGTCCTTTCCAACCTGGTATTCTATGATTCTAGGATTCTCGTATGAAGTATGCTTTATAGCAGTGATGCATCACAGAATCCTCCAGATCCCACCAGCCAATACAGTTAAAAAGCTGAAACTCTATCCTATTAAAATAGTGGCACACCAAGGAATGGATACCTTAGAAGATTATGGCAGTTTGCATGGCCATAAGCTCAGCTGGAGATCCAGTCTGTGTATTTCCATCTGAAAACTTCTGCTTTGTAAACAATGCAACTTTTTATGGAAAACATCTGTCCTTCTATTTGGATAATTTCTCAGGTCTAAAAAGATCAAAAACATGGTGGAAATGAGCCAAACCAGGTACGTCTTTCAAAGTGTGTCTTGATGGCAACTGAAACTGACGCACATGGGTTTGGGAGAAGGGGGTTTCTTGGTTTTGTTGGGGTTTTTTCTTTTCTTTTTTTTTTTTTTTTTTGGTCTTTTATGAAGGAATTCCTGCTTTGTGCTCAAAGTTACTATAGTCTGATCGATGGCTTTACAGCAACAGTTAAATTAATTGGTAAATCCATTTCTGTTACGTTTTCTTTCACTTTTTTTTTTTTTTGTAAATTATTCCTTGCACATTTCTTTCCCAATCCTTTTCTTTCTCTCCTGTCCTTCTTCCCCTCCTTCCACCTGCCTCTGAAGAGAAGGAATAAAGGGAAAAGTAACACAGAAGGAAGGAAAGGAAAGATCCTTACGATTCTGCTGAGCAATACCATTTAGCACCTTTGGAAGTCAGTATGATGCTGTTATAAAATGGTTTGAAATCTAAATCACTAAAGCAGATTTACTTTCCGTCAAAGTAAAACTGCAAGTGGCAAATCTATCCTGCTATTTAAAAAATGAAAGCAATAAAAGCAATTACAACTTTGACTTGTAGATTCAATAAGCTTTTTAATTTCTTTTCTCCTATCTTACTGATCTATGTTAACCTTTATTTTAAAGGCAGAGGCTCTACTCAAAAATCCACTCTTTCTGTAGACGTAGAAGCATTGCTAGATGAACTTTGAATTAATCAGATGGATTATAGTTTGCAAAAGTCTTTGTACTGCAGCAATGCAATATTCGATTCATGATTCCCTTCAAGGATGCATCTGTCTAGGCATTATCACTTGTTTAATAAAAATGGTTTGTAGTTCTTAGAAAAAAATACACAGATGTAGGCAATTGAAACAAAGGATGTGCTGGTCTTTACACAAAAGGTGTAAAGCTCCGAGACCAGCAGCTTTTGTCTGTCTGCAAGGAGCTCAAGGCAAATTTAGCCTGTAGGAATGGTGAAGCACAAAACACGCATCTTCTTTTCCACTGGATTTTGTAGCATTTTAGTTCTAAAGGTAGTCAGTATCAGTATTCAGAGAACGTAATTTAAACTGTTCTTCCAAAGAGGATATCTGTTTCTACATATCCCTCTATCTGCAAGACTTAAAGCCTCAAAAATATTTTTATATACTAAAGAGCTTTCAATCATATGACATTGCTGCCATTCTCCCACCAGTGCAGGTGTGAGTGCACACACTCATCCTATTCTTCATTTGGTCCGATGGGCTACGAAGGACACAGACTGGATAAATTCCCATGTGTGAGGATATCATTATTACATTTTGAACAACTCTACTCTGATGTGTATTTGATATCTGTTTATTCCAGCCCTTAGGAAGAGAGGAACCTCAATGCGCCAGAGCAAGAGAGCTGTGGACAGAATATTGAAATGACTAAGCAGACAGACAGTGAAACCCTCACAATGCATCACTATTAAAAACGAGAAACACCATATCTTTATGAAGTGCAAGGAACCTCGGGCTGCAGCAAAAAATAATTTTGTAGCACTGCGGAAATAAAGTTTGCTTAATTGTATTATTTTTAGGACAAAGACCTAAAATGAGCTTCTGAGTGCCACTCAGAAGAAATAAATGCCCTATAAAACTTTCTGGGAGTACATATGGAGTAGGTAAGTTACAGATCATAATTCTTGTTGAAAACTAGACAATAAGCCTTTGTCATAACTTGGATACTATGTTTATTGAAAACAAATCAAAGGTACTTCACCTGTATGGTATTGCAAATCATAGGATAGGACCGAAATCAGTGGTAACACGTCTTTACAGAAGTGGAAATTATATATAAGCATTACACACCAAGTAAGCTTGTACAAACACATAAAGTTTGTGGTACTTTGTGGTATGCAATTCTGTCTTGATGTGCTGATGTGGCACACTTAGGTATACTCAGAAAAAGCTGTTGGTAAGAACTGTGATGTAATAAAACAGAATCTGTATCATTGTACACATACAATCATATTTTTGTATTTATTCCCTCTCATTTAAGCTCACAAGCTTAAAACAGGTCAAGTGTATTCAAGAATAAACTGAAAATGTATAGTTTTCTACCAGTTGTCCCCTGTAACTGAGATGCATTTAATGCAATTTTATTCAGAAGTTCAAATTTCCGGCAGACTTAGGTAAATTCTGCAGTCTTGCCATTGGTTAAGTTTATTGTAAATAAACAATAAATTGTATGGACAAGCCACAAAGTATTCTCTAGACAAAAAAAATCTAACATTTACATCTAAGAGGGAAAAAAATAAGTGCAGCAATTGTTATTATGCCATTGTATCTAGTTCTAGTCTTCTGCCTTTCTCTGCTTTATGTTTTGATGAACAAAATACTTTTGACTAACTTGTTTACTTTGTGCTGTTGTTTTTTACAGTAACAGAATCATAATGAGAGTTAAGTGCCAGTTAGCCTCCACCTTTGATATTAATGACTGCTTATGAGCAAAAAGAATCATTTAGATGACTAACGTAACATTTACACTCATATTTAATGCTGGTTTTGTATACACGATATTATTCACTGTAACAGCACTTTTGAAGGCTGACATTTTACACTTTACAAGAGCGAGGACTTATTTTTGTCTTGGTTTATTTTCTTTTATGAAAGCTCTAAGTTTTCTCTCAGCTGCTCATTACAGTAATCTAGAAGCTACGGTTGGAAAGGATGGAATGACACGGTTCCTTGAAAAAAAAAAAAACCACCATGGCAACCTGGGAGAGAATCGTCATTTATGATTAGTGTGAAATTGGCAAAGAATAGTAAGAATAACAAGCGTGGATCAACTTGTAGCAGTGCAGTCCCCTGCAGCAAAACGCAAGGGGTCATACAATTGCTCTTCAGGATTCAGCCATGCAACAGGTGTCTTAGAGGTGTTGCAATCCTCTCTCAGGCTATCAAAGTCCACGATACGAAAATTTCTCACAATAAGAACAATTGGTCATTGGAATAATCTCCCCAAGGAAGTGGTGGATTCCCCAACATTGGACACTTTTAAGATACATCTGGACAGGGTGCTGGGCCATCTTGTCTAGACCGTGCTTTTACCAAGAAAGGTTGGACCAGATGACCCTTGGGCTCCCTTCCAACCTGGTATTCTATGATTCTTTGATGAACATTTAAGTTCCCTTTATGCTTTTTCCACCATAAAACCTATCATTTGTGCTTACAATACTTCAGGCAGAAGATATTATGCATTCTCTGTTGACATCGCTGCCAAAGACATGGTCGTATGTTTGCCCATTTAAAAAAATGCATAGTGAGTTCTGCTTCAAGTTGCATAAATCACCCGAACTGTGCTACAGGACTCCTCACACATTCACCTTGTGTGAGAGAGCATGAAAACTTAAAGAATATAAAAACCGATGTGAAGAAACATTCAATTTTAATGGAAGAAATTAAATGGGAATTTATAATTCAAAAAAAATGTATTACATATTAGATAACTTGGTATTCAGTTTGTGAAATACATTTCAAAATCACAAACTGAGTAGCTCAAATCCACAATCAGTAAGTTGGCAACAATGAATTTTTCATCTAAAACTTTAGCAGGCACTACTGTGACATGCTGGTGCCTTTTGGATTTCATTTGTATCTTACTGAGAGGAGCCCGACCTGACATAAGAAATCAGTTTAGAAATTGCATAAAACATATTGTAAAATCAGTTCTTTCCTTCTTTCCCTTCTCTGTTGTTTTTCGTATTCTAAACTAGACCAATGAATCACACTGGATATTCCAAACTGATCACATCACTTCTTCCTGATGTAACTCAATGGAGTTTTATGAGATGGATGCTTCAGAGACTTGTAAATAAAGAGTGTTCTAACACCTGCTCATGGCTTTTGAGAAGCAATTGAGCCAAAGCAAAAGCCGGGCAATTTGCGCCAAGCCTGAGTTTCCCTGCACTGAAAAGTAAGCCCAAAGATCCCATCAGAGAATTTCAAATCTTACTGCTGAGAAAGCATCCTTCTCTAAGGAGCTCTTGAATCATAATTAACATGCAGAAAGATAATTACAATGTGTTAGAAACATTTCTTCCAGAAAGCGTTTTAATATAACCAAGCAGCCTCAGAAACACATATAAGCGTAACCTCTATGGACTGTAATTCCAACACAAGATTTGTTCCACTGGTTAACCACAACAGAAAGAAATGAATCCACCAGATCCTGCTCAGACTAGCTTTCCTCTTGAATTATACACATATTTAGGAAGACATAACAAGTCTACTGAAAAAATCTACAGTACACAGAACTAAGCAGTGGCAAATACATAACAAACAAGGTCAAGTTTTTAATTTACTTAGATTTTAAACACACCCAGATAGATAAGATAATTCTAATTCTGAAATCCAGAACACTGCACAAGACTTCTCTTCTACAGAGAATAATAAAGTTGCCTCTACTACCAGCACCGTGGGAAATGGGTGGGAGAGAAAGTCTAAGGGTTAAAAAAAACAAAACAAAACAATATTTTAAAACCAGCAAGGCTGGTTCATAACTCACATTTCCAATACTTCTATGTTTTTATTTATATGTATTACAGTAGATATAGGTTTTGAAAGTCATAGTTAGTAACTAGGGCTCCTCTTTGTCACTATGAGATAATATGAAATACAGCTCAGTCCCAAATATGATCTATTACTCCCCATGCTAGCGGGGCAGAAGGCAAGACTCGTTTATTGATTTATTGATTCTACAGGAAAAATCTAGGTTATTACCAGAACTGCAGCAGAAATCAGACACTGATACATTTTCCTAATTGTCTCTGCTTGGACAACCAACTGATGCAGTTGCTCTTGGACTCCCAGGGCAGTTTTATTGATGTATAGGCTGCAGCGAATGAAGGACTGTCCCAGGTCCCCGTACTCACTGAAGACAGCCACAGCTGACTGTCAGTCAGGAGCACCAGCAAACAGGCAGACAGAATTGGGCAGAGTATGGAAGAGTGAGAGTATAAAATGATGAGAGATTACTTTCAAAAACCCGCAATTAACTCAGTGGTTACCCCACAAGTGGGATATTTGGAAAAGAACCCAGAGACGGATCAACAAATTAGTTTGGGCAAATGCTCGCTCTCTCTTTAATAGGACGAGGGGGAATGGCTTCAAACTGGAAGAAGGTAGATTTAGATTAGATATTAGGAAGAAATTCTTCACTTTGAGAGTGGTGAGGCACCGGAACAGGTTGCCCAGGGAAGTTGTGGAAGCCCCATCCCTGGAGGTTTTCAACCTGGTCTAGTGGGAGGTGTCCCCACCCATGGCAGGAGGGTTGGAACTCAATGATCTTCAAGGTTCCTTCCAACCTAAACCATACTATGATTCTACCCGCTGAGCAAACTGGTGCTGGCATGGCACGGGAGTGCCAAGGGCAGAAGGGGTAAAGAACAGTGTCTTATGGGGACAAGGGACAGTGGGAGCTATAGCCCTACTACACTCAGTTTTCGTTGTTCATGTACTCTTGCCCACAAATAAAATAGTACTTGATTCAGAGCTGAGTCAGGTTAACAGAATGAAAGTGCCGGATTTTGCCTTACTCCTGCCATATTGATGAAATACTCCATTATACAAGTTAAAAAAATTGACTTTCACAAGTAGAGGTAAATAATTTTATAGTTACATGAAAATAATTTGTAAATATTCCAGTTGGCTTAATTTTATAAGAGTATATGCACAGAAACATATTGGCCAGCCACTCTTTTTACTTAGTAACATGTATTACAATAGACTTTACAAATAATTTCATATTGAGATCATATCTAAATATATCAGGCTTTGTCCTTTCGTTTGCCTAAAATAGTTTATTACTGAAATTCTTAACAGAAAGTTATATGCAAGATAAGAAAAGTCCTTGCAACATGCTAAATTTCTGCGCCCTTCATGGAAAACAAAAGTGAATGGTAAAACTGAAGTTGAATGGTAAAACTGAAGTGTTGATTCCCCCCCCCCCAGGGAATGTTTGATTTTAAAATGTATAGATTGAATAGGTATATACTAACTAGTTATCTGGTAAATAAGAAACAAAACAAAGCCATTTCTTCTCGTTATGTCTAGATAAGACATATTCAATATTCAGCAATTCAGTTTAATCTGTAATACCATGTAATTCAGAGTTAATGTACCTAGTACGCAAAATTGCCCAAGCATACACTGCCAACCTCAGGTGTCCTCTCTGAATAAACAACTTAAGAGCATTATGAAGTATGAATCTGTATTTACAGAATCTTTGCTATATTCCATCTCCCAAATAAGGCGGTGCAAAATCCAGCATTATCAGGGAACATTTACTCTGCGCTGGACCAGGAGCCCCATGCGCAAACAAGGGTGGCACACACAATACACAGTAACTATGAGAACGTAACTCTCTATATGGCCCTTTTTAGCTTATTCATACAGGCAAATGAAAGCGGTAAGAGATACAAAATCAAAACACTGTGTTTGGACTAGTGTAATTTATATTTCTAGATAAAGACTTTCCAATTTTTCTGTCAATTGACATTTTTGTTGTGTGCAAGATCTGCCACTGCACAGAAGGTAACTCCTGCCTTTGGTGTATAGTTTACATCACCTAGAAGCTTCCAATCTTGTTTTGAGGTGCAATATTTGTTTCTATTACTTTGTGCCATGCAATACTAACCAGAAAAGTTAGGTGTTCACTTTTCTATGTATATACCCTCCCACTTTACAAAAAAAAAAAAAAAAAAAAAAGGCATTTTGAAACAGACAATAAACTGGAAACTGGCTTTCCAGTCAGGTGTCTTTCAGCATTTGAAAAGCTTCGCTGGCAGGTAGCTTCACATAGAAAAATTGATGCCAAAGAATGAATGATGCTATACATCAGAAATAGATTTAAGTGCATGCCTGAAAACCTGACTTATTAATGTGCTACTAAAAAAGATGCAAGCACCCCTTTCTAATAAGCAGCTATACTGGTTTCTGCAGAAATTATTTCAAAATAAATGTTAGTCACTGCCATATGTCTCGTGTCAGTGAATATATTTATGCTTTGTCACAGCGTAACCCACACGACTGACTTAAAAAAGCAGAAAAAGTAACACTAAATCAACATAGACATGCACTTTAAACTCTTAGTCAAAATAATACATACATTTCACAGTGATCAAGCTTGTAAGTATACAACCATATACTTTTTAAAAATAGGCAACAAGTCAGGAAGAGATTCAGCCATATCCTGCAACAGGCTGGATATTTCATACACCTTCTGCCTAGCATATATTTTTTTTCTTTTTAATGTAAAAGAGCAGAACCTAAGATATACCTATGTTTTAAAATTAAGAAATCACACTATTTTTTCTTTACAGCTCTGAATAGAAAACAGTTTTACAGTGTGTACCCCACAGACAATAATATTGTGGGGAAGGGGCCTAAGGATACTGTGCTTGCACTGGATGCAAAATATTTCATCTTTAGATACCAACATAATACATGGCAGATGTTTAGGCTGGGATTCAAACAATTATTGAGTTTTTAGCTTTTACCTCCTGTATATCCTGGCTTTTTGGCATAGATTTCAGCCACATCTGAACCAAAAATACAGAAAAAGGGGGGGGTTAAAAACAGAGAACTCCAGTACAAATCACATTTTGCTTCTCCTTACAGTTTCCCTTCTCGGTTTCCTAGAAACCAAAAAGCATCTAGATATAAAGCCCTGGCTGCAGTGACCTATAAATCCCTGTAAAAGGAATTCAGAATTCAGTCCAAAATGATGACACATTCATAGCTTCACACATTACAGCTGTTAGTATTAGTGTAGGGCAGGGGGAGAAAATCAAACTAATTTTATCTTAAGACAAAGTGTTAATGCAGTGTTAAGGAGTTGTGGAAACCAGGTGAAAAAAGTGCAACTGTTATTTACTTATTATTATTACACATATTACAGTAATAACTAATTGAATATTTATACTTTAAGATGGATTTTACATGGAAATCATAACGTGATGCAGTAAAAACTTAAAATCTGATGTTTATAAAGAAAACATCAGAAGACGGTTAAATGAAATACTGTATTATATTTGATAAACTCGGTTTTCTTTAAATTCTCTACAAAGGAAATAGATTTCACATACCTTTGAAATGTTACTTGATCGACTTGTGGAACGCCCTGGGGATTTGTCATTCTGGAAAACAAAATTAAAAGATGAGGAAAGTTATGTCATTCAAATTCTACCCGAGAAAGAGTCTTTTTGAGCGTACAGCGTTTCTCTTCCTCTATTTCTCTTCAGTTTGGCTACTGACGTGCAATGGTAGACCGCTCAATGAATAAATCAGTACAATATTCATGCAAAGTACATCAGTAAAAGTTGAAAATAGTTCTGTAAGATATTAATGTTAGCACTTAATTACTGTGGAATTATTTGGATTTTTTTAAAAAACAACATTGTGAGTGAAAGATTCATCATAGCTTCTCATGCAAACTGGTACTCTTGTATGACAGGAATGTTTCATGACAAATAATAAAATCCACCAAGTTAGACTGGACACATCCCTGCTCAAAAAGTGGAATTCACCTTTTCGGGAAGATTAACCCAGTACTATATGTCTTCCCGGCCTGACATTTTCTGAGAACAACTAATAGTAACCAGTAATAGATATAGTTCAATTTAACACCTACCCCTCCATCCCCTCTCATCCTCACCCACCCCCACCCCCCCCAACACCATCGGCTGAAATACACTAATAAAGTTTACGTTGAATAGCTACATTTCTATAGCACAATTTTTTTTTTTATTTTTTTTTTTTCTGGCAATTCAAAGGAGGAAGTGAAGCAGTGGTTTGATAATTCGTTCACTATTTACACTTGCCCAGCACTAGACTCAGCTTCATGTACACTGAAAATGTAACTGATATTTCAGAAACAGTGTTCCTCCCCTGGGTAAATGCACATATCTTAGGGAGGTCACGGAAATGTTTTTCTCAGCACTGAGAATGGGGATTAAAACCCTAAGGCGAATTATTCATATAAACAAGACTGATTTTTACCTAGAAGCGGTTGAACTAGATACCATTTATGCAAGATAGATTGTTAAATTACTTATTCAGGGTGGGGGTCAGGGGGGAACAGGGGGACAAAACCCAAAGTAAACTTTTCACCTGTGCAGCTTCCATTTGCAACGCATGCATCGCTGGGGCAGGCAGGCACATACATGAAGAATTTGATGCATACACGTCCATAAAAGGCTTTCAACTTGACTATGACCCATCCTTCATTAAAGAACTAATACAGAAGCTTCCAGTTAAAAAAGGCTAAATTTCCTACTCTGTTAATGTACATGTCTAGACTAGAAATTAGTATTTCCCCTATAATTTGTAGCACAGAACAATTCTGTAATGGCAAAAATGACAAAAAAAAAAAAAAAACCAACACCCAAACCCAACCTTAGGTTATTTGTCAGGCAACATTTAGAAAAAAATACTTTCCCATTTTTATCTCAAAACAGCTGCTTTGACCTCAACCCCAGCAAGCACACCCAAATGAAAAACACAGTTAGATATGAATTTATTAGTTTCTACAGAAAGTTTCAAGCCTACTTGTTTCACAAACTTACTATAGCTCTCTTCCTTCGGACCGTAGGTAGCTTGTGGTTTTGTTCCATCCCTCAGCACCATCAATCTTTTGCACTGCAAATACTAATCTACTGCCCTATCTCTCTTTTTACCTTGTCTTCACTAGCATTAATTAGCATAACGTACTTCTGCCCTCAGAAAACCAGTGTCACTGAACTCCCTGACCCTACATCATTCTCCATTTTATTCCACCATACCAGCTAATTCTCAGGACTTAACCCACCTTCAGGTTTGTGTCTCAGAGTTTCTTCTTTTTTAGGAAGCATTAAAAAAACGTTGTTCACGTTATGCACTCATTTATTACATCTTGTCCTTGAGGCTGGCCCTGCTTTGAACAGGGAAGTGAACCAGACGATTCCTTCTGACCGAAAGTATTCCATGATTCAAATATTACTTCTGTGATGCATTATCCACTGTAGCTTTGCTAATAAATTAATAATTGCTTACACTTTCTAGACAACATTAAATATATACAGTTTTGAATGTGTTCATTTATACCCATTGAAAATATAGTTCAGATATTCTGGGTCAGTGTTCAGAGATGCTCTGCTTTGACCTCAAAATAATAGAAGTTATGGACCCATGAAATTAATTCTCCTTTTGTGGTTAAAAATTATGGACGGGGATCATAGCTGAGAAACTCCCCGCTAAAAGCATGCAAACTTCATCCTCCATCACTTGGACTAAAGAAATATTTTGTGTTTTCTGACAGTGCAGTGAAGTCTGGAACTCCAACTTCCTTTCTTTTAATAATCTGTCATCCAAGATTCATTTTCAAACTCTGTTTCCTGACTACAGCTCTCTAGGCTTTTCACATGATCCATTCTTCATTATGGCACATATCTCCTTCACTTTAGTTACAACAAGCTCTTGACCCTCTAACTGAAAGGTCCTAGCATCATACACTGAATGGTCTAAGCTGAAGGACAGAGTGCTGGCTCTACAGTTTTTTGGAAAATAAATAAATAGATAAATAAATTTAATCATAATTTCCAAGTTCAGGTATTTCATGGTCGTTTATCCTGAAGAGCATATAAATAAAACACAAAATGTTGCATGAAATAACCATAGATAAATCCAAGATAGAAGTCTTCGTTCAAGTTCACATTGAATTGGCATGACTGTTCATACAAAGAAAGAACAGAATAGAAAAGTTATGGCAAAATCTCTTTTGAAATGTGTCCTTAAAGAACGTCTGTGTGCTTCTATTTTAATGGTTTATCTTTACAAAGTACTCACATTGTTAAGAATAATTGATTCCTTTTCTTACTGTAAGTAAAGAGGAACTATCTTTATTGAAGCACATTTTTCCTACAAGCTTGCTAAACACTAGGAAAAAGATTTTTTTATCCACACATTCAATATTAATTTACATTTGAAAGTTTACAGCCGAAGAAATATATGTTCAAACATCTACACATATTTTTGTGCATCAGGGAAATGTCTTATCGTGTCGTTCCAATCAGATTATTTCAAAGAAAGTAGCATTCGCCTTTTAGAATTAACACTTTGCAGCAGGAATTACTTAACGTCTATAACTAGGGCTCTTGATCTCCCTGACTGAGTTTTCTAAGTTTACACATACAGAGGTCTGGCCCTTAAGCAAAGTAAACCCAAAATATTCAGAGAGATCTCTTGCTAAAAATTCTCAAACTGTCTTTCTCTCCAGTCAACAAAACAGCGAAACACCTCCTGCCAAGATTCCTCCTGGCCATGACAGGTACGAGTTTTTCCGCTTGCACGTGGTATTATGCAGTCCAAAAAACCCACACTGGAAAGCCTCTCCTTATTTCCAGACATCCTGTACCACAAATATCTCATCTCTTCTGTCTTGTGTTACATCCTGCAAACACTCATCAGGTATCTCTTCAAAACTGTAATAGCACAGAAACAAGTTCCCGTAACTATTCCACTGGAATATCAAGAAAAAAATCAGTCTGCGTCTGTAAATTTCCTAAGGGTTCAGCTTTACCAAGATCACTTACAAGGATATAATTGCAAATGCAATTCAACCTTCAATGCAAATTCCGGGAGGAAGACAAAAGAGAAAAAATGCCACGAAATTTCAGATTATGACACGTTCATGAAACTGCTTTAGGAGGAAAGTTCTATGCACCGGTCCCACCATATCATACCAAGAAACCAACTCTGGTTGTAACAAGGAATTAAAAGAATTAAAAATAAAATAATAGCTAAATCTCTCTTTCTGCGTCAGTACACCACCTCCTAAAACCTTATTTCAGCACACGCCTGGCTTCCTGAACTGATTTTTTTTTGTTGTTTTTGCAGTGACCAGCCCATTAAACTTTCCGATGCTTAAGGACGCATTTTTTCCCAACTTGCAAATGTGACTTACATTGCTAACAAACAGTATTTTTACTAATGCAAGGGAATAACTAGGGTAGTAGTAACAAATGCCTAAAATACTGCTGTGAACAGTTCAGGCTCTCGTTCTGAGGAGGAAAGTGGTATATTAGCTGGTTGCTTTCTGACTCACGCTAAATTTTCATGTGCACCGTGAATGATTTAAAGTCTTGCTGGGTAGCAAAGCACATTTTAAACTAACTAATCCGTTTGCCTGGTTTCTTTCCTTTAGCTGCCCGTTGCTCTGCTCTGGCTCCGAGCATCCCTTGGGCTGGCTAACGGAGTGCACTTCACCTCTCCGAAGAGAGCACGATAGCATCAAGAACTAATCACAGTACCTCAACTCACAGGAGAATCTTAAGCAACAATGCCTGTCACACATGTACACCCAAACTAAACCCCTCCAAAAAAACCCACCTTTGCACAAAATATTTCGCTTTTGTTTTCTTTTCTGTGGGCTCTAACCTTTGCATCCCAGCGGTGCAACGCTGCTTCACGCATATCTGCACAGTCTTCAGGCTTAGAGTTCTATACATGATCGTAACGACAGATTTATTTCTACAAGTCCTATCACAACACATGACAAAAATAAATGTCTCGTAACTGTAAGCACAAGCCAAGCCAAACAAAAGCGGGTTTGCCTGCCTAAAGTTCCTTTTCACCTCCCTCCCTCCCCCCCCCCCCCCCCCCCCCCCCCCCCCCCCCTGCACAGGAGCCTCCTTTCAGCACCTTCTCTCTTCTGGAATTTTGAACAGGAGCAGAAACTGCTTTCAGTTTACGGCCTGAGCTATCAGATATGTAGATGATCTCAACTAGCAACGTCAGTCGCTGGAAACCTAAAGAGCATGCCCGTAATTAACTAAGATAGAATAGAAACACACTGTGAAATAACTGGGCATCATGCATAGTTTTACGCTGGAACCCAGAATGTTTTCAATACCAAAGAACAGCCGGGTTCAAAGTGCCAACTCACAGAAGAAAAGACTGCTAGGAATATTAAAAACTGTGATGCAGATGCAACCTTTAATTAAAATAATAATAAAATACAAATAATAATAGCTATTAGTAAAAATTAAATAAAATGTCAACAATATACATATAGTATAAAAAGGATTGTTTCTATTATTCATATATACTGTATCACACCTATATATAAATAAAGCATCTAAATGCATATAACATCTATCTATCTATATGAATGTATTTATAGGCATAGATATGTAAATGTATTCCCGCTCTTCCTAGTTACGTGCTACTGGGCATGGCCAGTGCCAGGATGACACCGTCTCCCGCAGTATGGCTATTGTTACGTTATTCAAGAACAACTTCACAGTTTCTCTTGTCGGGGTCTAAATTATTAAAACAAATACAAGCATGTACGTATTGATTTATGACTATTTATTCCAAGAAGATAATGTCAGTGTTACTTTTGACAGCGCATACAACCTGCCTCTTGGCCAGTTCGGACTTGCGGAGCCTTTTCTCTACGGGAAGGAGGGGCAGGGGGAAATCAGTTGCTGGGGATAGTTTCCTAACAACTTTCAGAGTAACTGGTGATTTCTAAACAGCTCTGACGTGGGGAAAGCAGATTTTAGCCCAAAAAGAATACTGAGAAAGCAGCTCATCAAGAGATTGACAGTTATCTCTTATTATTCATGGAATTATTTTCTGTGCCGTTACATATTTTATCTGATTTTTCCATACTTTCAAATATTCAACAGTTAGCCATCCTCTTATAAATGAATCATACCACTAAATCACCAAATATAAAGTTATTGATAGTTAAGTCTGTATTTGAAAATGTAAGAAAATTTATCTCCCTTCTTTGTAAACATGTAACTTGCCATTCTGACAAATTTTAGCTTCACTAACAAGTTCAACATTCATGTCAAATCACCTACAAGGTCAATAGGCAAAAAGCCTGTGGAGAAGGTAAATCTAAACAGCCTGAAGGTCTGTATTGTAAATCACAGCTGTACAAAACTGGCTGATTATCCCAAACAACGCTTCTGAGCATACCGAAGCATTTCAAACATGCCATTCTGACTGTCAGCTGTGGAAACTGACTACGTAAAACTAACTTCTTTATGTCACACTGGATTATTACCCTAGAAGTTGCATGTTTTCCATATTTGTATGTGGGTAGAAGAGTACATAGCAACGATCAAGGAACCTCTCTATTAGTGGGCTATCCTTACAGAAGAATAATCTACAGGTGCCTTACTTGTCATATGTCCTGTTACTTATTTTGCAACTAAGACATCTTTGTGATCAGATTTCCAGCACGTAAGACCATAAAAATCGCACATCGGTAATTCCACTGCGATAAGGTTTGGAGTTAAACATTTTAGAAAGTTATTTTCTTCTTCACCGTTTTTTCCTCTGAACAGAAATCTACAGTGCCACCAAACTGCCTGGCACAGACATATCACTGCGTTACTTATAGCCACTTCTTGCACTGGTATCTCTGGTGGGTTAGGTCCCTTTCCTCTCCTATCTTATACTGTCTTACTCCACATCAGTCTCACTGGACTCAGCGTAGCAGCTTTTTTTTAGTGTGAGCTGCTAATAAGCATGATAAATATCTCAGAATCTGATCCACCACCCTTTTGAGATGAAAATACTAATTACGATTTAATGAGGCTCAGAGCAATTTCCATCGCAGGCCAAGATGAGTCAATAGCATGCTTGCTGTTACAACATAAGGGTTTCACAGTGATGCTTCTACCTGCAATTACATGGACGACTTCCACGTTACAACATTACTTTCTCTGCATGGCACAGAAGTACAAGGTCAAAACCGGTTTAAAAATGAGAATAAATACACCATTACATTTAAAATAAAAATCCAGCACTGAATCAACCTTGAAGCGGAGCACAGGCGTGCACAGAATACAGTCAGAAAACAGCACATACTAAACCTTCACCTGACATAAGTGCAACTCCTTTAACAGCACACACAAAGAGCCAGATTTTACTTTGGTGTACCGTACTTAGCAAAAGTGAAAAGTTCCTAGAAATCCTCACCAAAATGACAAATGAAACAATCATGACGTTGGAAATAAGTTCAACACAAATCAGTAAACAAGAGAACATGTGTCACGTAGCTGCCCTTGACTGATCATGAGATAAGAAGCTAGC